>NW_008626014.1:0-10761 GCF_000691845.1 Merops nubicus
CCAACCATAGTGATTCTCTGATTCTGTTTTCCTTCTATATTAGTATACATGGGTTGAATTTTATCAGAACTTTTATTTCTCAGTCACTCTGGGAAATAAAAGTTACTCTGTCATGTAGCCCCTATGTAGCTTTCTACATTTGGATTTAATGTAATCTTCACTATTCTGCTACTTATTTTAATGATAAATTTCTGATTTTTAAAAGTTTTTCTATAAAGCTTAGCATCTGCTCCTAAAACTCCCATTTGCTTTGGTCTTTCCGCATGACAATATGTTAGCGTTACAACATCTGTTATTCTTTTAGATTTGTGTTTCATGTCTGCCTAATATGCCACTACACTTTTCTAAGGCATTTCTAAGTCATTCCAAGAATTCCATTAGTTAGTCCTAGACATATCATTAATTACATCTTTTTCTGTTTTTTTTCAGTACCCTTTCATCTCAAACTGTACACTGAGGGGTTGGGAAACAGAGATTGGTTAACAAGAGCTTCAGAAGTATAGATTATCATGAAGAATTGTGCTACCTTTGAGCTAACAATATGCTTGTTTGGTTTTTTTTCCATGGTGAATATGTAAATTTTTGTTCAATGGTATACTGACTAATTATTCAAGTGAATGATTAAAAAAAATGAGGCAGAAATAGTGAATACAGGATAGAACTTTTTGTTTTAGAACTAAAGCATTCTCTGATCAGTCCTAACTCAAGAATATGAAAGATCAATTCTAAAATCATCAGATATAACCAGGTAGTATAAAGATTTCAACCTGACTGAATACAGCAGAAGTATCTTTGGCACTATGAGAGGCAATACAACAGAAAGTATTGGCAGAGAGCAGAGGATTAGATCTATAATTGGTTTTAAATATGAGTGGGAACAGATTGTCAGCAATTTTAAAGGTGTCCTGTAACTGTAGAGCATATATTTGAAGGTGTGGGCAGAATTTAATCACATTGTGCACCATGAAAGTGTAAGATTAATAATTTAGCTAGCTATAATCTGATGTCAAGATGGGGCAGGTTCGCTATCAAGTTGATGGTAGACAAGTTGATCTGTAGTGAATGTATGTTAAGAGGTTTTCAAAGTAACTTTGTCAACTGGTGATAGAATGTCTGAGGGGGCTTTTTAAGCATTACTGGTTGAGAAGAATAAACATTTTGTTTAAATAATGTTTTAAAGAGCAGTCAGTAAGAAATACGATGACAGAGTGACATATGTATATCTGTGTGCAGTACTGTAGGAGAAATAGATTGACAAGCAATCAGCAGTGGAAATCAATGAAATAATGCAGAAGGCTGGCCAGTTGGTGAAAATGCCAGTTCTGTAAGTTGCTGTGATGAAAACAAAAATAGATTGGTGGAAAAGATTAGGAAAAGAATAAAAAACCACAGAGAGTGAACTGTGATGCTGTATAAATCCATAGCACTCCTACACCTTTAACACTGTGTACAGATCACATAAAAGATACTGAGGAAGCTTGACAGGTTGATGGAGAGTACAGGAAGGGTTTTTGTATGAGGACAGGTAAGCAGATGCTTCTTGAAATGCAGTTTTTAGACAGGTTTCTGCATGATGGCAGTCTGTGAAATCGTAAATGGCCTGGGGAAGGTGAATAAGGAATTATGTGATTATTCACAATAGAAATAGAAGGAAGGTGTTAGAATTAGCACAAGGAAATTAAAGAGCCAAATTCTTGAGAGTCAAAGCAATAGCATACCCATTTGCCTTCAAGAGAATTAGTTTCTATTAGAAAGTAAAGGACGGACCTAGTGGTTATTCAGTGAAAGCAGTATGAATGTAAAAGGAATGCATCCATATGTGCTGCTCTAAGTATTTCTTCAGTTATTGTAGCTTACTCCTCCAATTGTGCATGCATGTGGAAACAGATAATACTTCTGCTGTATAACACTTCTTTTTCCACCAGTTTTTTTAATCTGCTGTGTATGAAGTGAATTGTGTTGTGGACAGAGTACACAGATGGTGCTGTCTCCTCTTTGCTGATGTTTGTGGCACGCTTTAACCACAACTTTCTTTGGCATGGTCATTCACCAACATGACTTTGATTTGTAATTTTGTGTGTTCTTCTTTTTGAATTCCATACTGAATTAGGAACTTTGGTAGAGAAGAACATAATACACTACTGGCACGGAAAGACAAGATGGGGATTATTACTCTTAGGCCCTAAGTAGATCCTTGCCACAGATGGTCATACGCATATAAAGAGGTTGAGGTTCCACTGAAATTACTGCTTTGTACTGGCAAACAAATTAAAGGAAGTACTATTTTACAAAACATATGACTAAGTTCTAAGTTCTGCAGCAGCAGTATTAAGATTGCCAAAGATTGCAGAAGGTTTAACCATGAGATGATCTCCTGATCACGAGATGATCTCCTGAGGAAATCTATGTTCCCTTTCACAATATTGTCAAAAAATTTAATCATGTTTCATTTGTTGATGTGTAGTTTGTAGGGATAGATTACTTGTATTTCCTAATACTAATCATCCATTAATAATGGATTCTTACCCTGAAGGGGTCCTGAAATCATCTTAACTTCAGTCTCTCTTCCTCAGCTTCACATCTTTTATCTTCCATATGGAGTTGTGAACTTATTAAAAGAGATCACTTCAGATTTTTTTTTCACATTCTTGCTACACATACAAGAAAAGTGATGGTGTACAATCAACATTTCTCTATTGTAATTTTGGGGAAAGGCATAATCAAGTATATTCATCACACAAGTATAATAAAGTATTTACAGTCCATTAGCACTCCAAGAAGATATTAAGTCGTTAACGAAGAATAAACATTGTTAAGCTTAGTGGCCCAGCTATTTTTTTAATCAGAAGTTTAGAAGAGCTGACAGAAGATATGGGATATTTCTTTTTAATAAAACTTGGAATAGCTGGAGAAACCGCAAAGGCCAGGAGGGTGCTGAGTGACATCCAGTGCTGCCAGTGTTTGAAAGGGGCTAGTGGGATGACTTTACAGAAAACTGTAAAAGCTTATGATTTTATTTAATTATTTATTTTTTAATTATTTGGTGGATTACTGGATTGAAGATGCTGGATAGAGTTTCATTAACCTGTTTATCCAGGGATTTGAAAGTTTCATTCTTCCTGTTGTACTGGTCAGGCAAGGAAGTAGTTAAAGGATTCAGAAGTTGGTGGATAAATTTAAGGAAGCATACATTGATCAAAAAAATTGATTGAAATTGAAATTGATGACGGAAATGATTCAATGAAGGAAACTTTGAATTTATCTTCAAATGTTGGTGCTTGAGTTTGAGCTAAATTTATTTTGTAAAGAAATTAATATATTGGATTTTTCTAGTTATCTAATTACTTATATTGCAGGCTAGCACAGCATTGGGACAGTATATTCTAATCTAATTGATTTTGTTGATTATGAGTTTGTGAGTCTGTCATTCCAACATCCCTTTTCATCACAGTTAATCTTCTAAGTTGTGTTTAGTACATGGAAAAATCAACACTGGAACTATGCGTATGTAATAATGAATGAAGATAATAAAAATACTTGCTAGATTTTGTAAGACTGAGAAGTCTTCTCTGGCCAGCTTTCTTTCTGCTCTTTAAAGCAATTTTAGCCCATCTTGTTCAGTCAGTGAAATACAGGAAGCTACTTGATAAAAGCTAAATTCATCTTTGCATGCGTTTTATCTAAATTATCTTTGCAGGTTAGATTTCCAACTCATATTCTAGTAGGTAGAAGAAACTGAGAGGGGACATAAAATTTCCCAAAATTTGTTCCATCGTCTAAGCTTTGACTCTTCACAGAACAAAATGTGTTCACACGTGTTGTCCTCATTTTTTATCCCAGGTGTCATCATTAGGATTGCACAATTCTTTACATTTAAATGCTTTAGAGAGACTGCAAACTTAATGTATCTCAGTGGGAAAATGTTATCCAGTGGCTTCAGGAATTTACAAAAATAGATTCTGTAGCTGTGCTAACAAAAATAGAAGCAAACCATGCTTGCACAAGAGATGAGCATTGGCCTAGGAAAAGTGATTAGAGGACATGTTCATTTAATCAGTGAGACCAGGTTTGTCTTCAAAACAGAATTTTTACCACTTTCTCACCAATGTGGCTCATGCTAGCTCGATAAACATTAGTTCCAGAAGATATTTTTATATTCTGTGTATTTCATTATTCACTTTTAGCTTCCAATCCCTGTGCTGCTAACGAGGGCAGAGGTCCATGTTCTCACATGTGTCTGATCAATCACAACAGAAGTGCTGCGTGTGCCTGTCCACATCTGATGAAACTGTCTTCAGACAAGAAAACATGTTATGGTGGGTTCTCTCCCAAAGCCTGTATTGATTTTATAATCTTGAACTGGAGAAATTAAAATACTAATCTTAAAAACAATCTCTGTAGTGCATATTAATGATATATTTAAGGGACATCTATTTTTTTATGTGAATTGGTAACTTATTCTAATATATGAGGTATGTGGAGCTTTGATATTTATTAGCACAGACATTTTTTCTGTTGCTTCTGTGCATGATATGTTTGTAAAACTTATCTCTGCAAAACAGAAAGATTTACAACCTAAAAAGCGTCATCAGAAAACGATGAGCCAGGTAAGCTGAATAACAAAAGGGTACTTAATAGCTTACACCTATACCTGTTCTTTTGAAGTTGTCTTAGCTTCATTTTCAAGGATTAAGAAAATGAAATTAAGAGTAAATATTACGCATGCAGCCTTGCAGGAGAGTTTTTAAACCCTTATAAGATATAAAAACCCTTGAAATGTCAAATGATTGTGTCTATTATCTGTAAAACCTTGTACTACATTACTCTTTTCAGTGTTGATTAATAACATGTAGGAAATACAAAAAAAAATATATTTAGTCCTATTGAGGATATTGCAGGGGAAGAGAGTTACTTTTACTGTTCAGTCACAGACATTTGCTCCAATAATCTACACTTTTGAGATGGAAAAGATAGAGTCCTTTTTTGCCTTTAACGTATCATTCTTTTTCATTAGTGGTTGTCTAAATTGGAACAATCAATGTGCTCTTTTCCTTCCACCTGTCCTCCTTTCACTGTGTGGAATTTCTCCTGAGTTTTGCTGTTTGCAATACTTCCCTGTCACAGTGATACTCTGGATACTCTGTTCCCCTGAGATACTAAATGGTAATATCTGTTATGATGTGCAAATAAAACAGCATTTTTTTGATTGAGATAGTAGAGTAAAATTTCTAAAATATATTTTTTAACATCTTTCCTTGGACATTCAGAGGACCACATTGATTTAGTGGTGCAGTAGCATTGTGTCCACCATCCAGAATTGATATATATTTCCTGTGATGTTTATGCTCCGTAATATATTTTATTCCTCACGTGTCACTACTCTGCAGGTCTTCTGGAGGTGTTAAAACCCTCATATAAAAGTTATTTACCCATCTGTGAAGTGATCTCAAATGAATGACTTGGACTTCTTTAGTGGTGTTGTGAAGAGGACGAAGAGTGATGTTTTCTTTTTTTCTAACAGACAGGAAGAAATTTCTCCTTTATGCAAGGCATTCAGAAATAAGAGGAGTGGACATAGAAAACCCCTACTTCAACTTCATCACAGCCTTCACTGTCCCTGACATCGACGACGTGACAGTCATAGATTTTGATTCTGTTGAAGAGCGCTTGTACTGGACAGATGTGAAAACACAGACCATCAAGCGTGCCTTCATTAATGGGACTGGCTTGGAAACCATTATTTCAAGAGGTAAGTAGCAGGACTTGGAAGTAAAAATACATACTTATAGGTAAATCTATGTTATAAGCATGCTAAAATATGAGTGTGCAAATTCTTTTTCGGTGTACCTTTCACTGGTTTGGAGAATTCACCTGAACGATAGGAAAGCACATTTTAGTTTAGGATTGTAGTTAATTTTATTGATTCATACTTCATTTTTATTTAAATAAATTGGTGTCTAATTGGTGAAACTATGTCTTCTGGGGAAGGTACAGAGAATAAAGATGAAAAGCAGAGAAATAACAGTTTTATGACATAGATTTGCACTGAAGAATTCCATGTGAATTTCCAATGTCCTTTGGATATCTGGGCTGATCTAGAGAAGAAATTAGATACATCAGAGTTATTTTTTTTTCTTTCCATTCCATAATGACCTTTCAGTGTTGGCACCATTGGTGAAACACGTGATGTGGTGCCTTTGTCAGTTTGATAATACTGGTGTATAGTGCATTTACCTGTTGCCTTGTTGCAACATCCATCATGTTCAAACTGATTGAAGTCAAGCTGTTTGCAGAGCTCCAGTGCCATGAAGGACTGGACTCTTGATTCTTTGCTTTGAATTCTGTATACATTTGTTCTGTCCTTGCTGTTTCAGTTACTTAAAATACTACAATTCAAGTTTTCTGTTTACTGAGGGTTTTTTATTACAGGTAGGTTGCTTATGGCATTGAAAGGAAAGTTAACATATTGCAAATGGAAAATCACAGCTGGCTGGATTTTTTTGAGTTTAACAGCTTCATTGTTCCAACACTTTCCCTCTGTATTTTGAGTACAGAGACTTAATGGATTGTAAAGTCTATACCTGATTGCTTCAACCCTATGTCAGTAGCTCCCATGTTAAAATGACACCATTTGTTGTCCTTGCTAGTGTTGGGGGTTTTATTTGTTTTTGTGATGTTCTTCTGTTTTTTTTTTACATACCTACTGGCTTGAAAATAGGAAAACTGTCTGACAGGGACTATCTGGAGACACATTTTGCAAACTCTGGTTCCTCAGCTGTTAAATGTATGTTTGAAGGGGAATAGGAGAGATTAAATAATTCAATGCTTTAAGATCAGGCCTTTTCTGATTTTGAGAATAAATTTTTAATAACTGAAAGTATTTCTTCAGTTGATAATTTGGAGATTTCAGAAAATTAAAGCTGATGATGCTTTAGAAGAAATTCATTCTGTATCAGTATGTTTTGGGAAATCATTAGACAAATATGGCAGTATCCCCACTTGACTCTGTAGTTTGCTGAACTTATTTATTTTGTGTGGGTATCTTTGTTTTTTCCCCTGCTGTCTCAGAGACAACTTTGTTAACAATTGGAGACATTTTTCAGTACCAGCAACAAGAACAAGGTGGAGAGTGACTCTTCTTTACATCATAAATGGAGATGCTCAAAGGAGAATGAGTTGTCATTGTTCATTAAATGGTAGCAGAATAAAAACATTGTTTGCTTTATAAAATATATAGTGAAAAATCACAAAATTTGTCAAGAAACTTAATTAAATTAAAAAATCCATACTATGTGTGCGTGTTTGTGTTCATCAGCATTCTTTTATATTCTTTTTATTAAGTTAGCTTCTGTGGTGGAGTTTTTGGGGAGATGTTTTTGTTCCACATGTAACTTTTGTAAATAAAATTTGCAAGATTATGATGTTCTGGCACATAAAAACACTATAAAGACTACTTATTATTTGTAAACTGTCATTTACTTAGAGTTATTTTTTTTTATATACTTCTTATAAGAACATAAGAAGCTTTACAAGCTCATACTAGTGGGATTCTTGTTGGATGAAGTCTTATACCAATGTCACAAAGATGCCAAAGTCATACTTTAATCTTTTTAGGAGTATAAAATGCTTGTTTTCTAGTTCCTCCAACCAAAAAAAAAAAAAAACCAAAAACAAGGGATCAGTTTAAAATGGGTCAAGGCTATGTATTTACTGTCTTCTGTTGCATTTTCTAAAGCTGGCAAACTTCCTAATGCCAAATCACCGTTTGACCTTGTGTATAGGCAAGCCAGTGCACAGCCACACCCGTGGTAGTTTGTCAGTGACCATCCTTCTGTCAGTAGAATTAACCCCATTCGGTTGTGCAAGAGATAGTGTACAAACTATGAACTGTAGTGAAGTCACTAAACTGTCCTTGGCCTGTTTGATCATCTACAAAGGTGTTGACCACTGTGAACCATTGCTATGCCAAGGCAGAGTGGCATATTGGTATCTAGATGTTGAGCAGTGATTTTATACCCAGCATTTAAGACATATATTAATATTTTTTAAGTCAGTGTCTTGCTAAGACACTTTTGAAGCTATCAAATTAATTGTATCTTCCTCATGTGTTGCTACCTCAGGTAATTCTGGTGGTATGTGTTAACCCCAGAAAGCAGCTGAGCCCCACACAGCCACTCGCTCACTCCTCAGTGGGATGGGGGAGAGAATCAGAAGAGTAAAAGTTAGAAAACTTCTGTGTTGAGATGAAGAAAGTTTAATAGGAAAAGCCAAATAAAGAATTCATTCACTACTTCCCATCAGCTGAGTGATGCTTAGCCACTTCCAGAAAAGCAGGGAAGTTGGAGTTTTCAGTGTCCTCAGAAATAAAACCAAAAACTTCTTCAGTGATGTAACTGCTTGCTTACTTACATGCCATAGAACTATGCTATGAACCAGTGGTTTTAGTTCAGATATTCTGTACTGAGCCTTCCTGGTGCTAAAGAAAGAAGCAGTCTTCTATGTATCAGCATAATTTTGTTTTGGAAAGCCACTTAATGTTCTATATATAAAGTATAATTCACAAGTAAAGACGTATGAATCTCCCTCTTCTTTAATGAGTAATAGGTATGTTTATTAAATATGATTGTTGAACTTCCTAGTGGAGACTAACTCATTCTACACTATCATACCTTAAAAAAAGACACAACAAACCAGGCTTTTAATAGTGCACTGAGTGATAAATACTTTCTTAAGTAGAAAAATACACTGAAAAATTTCAGCACGTCTGATTATTAGACTGAGAAAAATCCAGAAAGAAATGAAAAGAACAACTGCTTTTACTTTTTGCAGATATTCAGAGTATCAGAGGTCTCGCAGTGGACTGGATATCACGTAATTTGTATTGGATTAGCTCAGAATTTGATGAAACACAAATTAATGTGGCACATTTAGATGGTTCCTTGAAAACTTCAATCATCCATGGAATTGATAAACCCCAGTGTCTTGCAGTTCACCCAGTAAAAGGGTAAGATGTGTGTGGTTTTAATAAGCTACAGTAAAGCTCATCAAAAGGTTTCTTCATTCTGATTTTGAGTTTTCCCATTCTGTTTTTTCAAACTTAAAGCAAATGTGTGCCTTTGATTTTGCTGAGAACATATTAACTGAGCACTGCTTCCCTACCAAGGCCTACTGTTGATTAAATCATGTAATCATTACTTGTATATTTTGCCTGCTTCTAAACTTATGAATGTTTTCACTACTGATGCCTTAAAAATACTGTGCATGTAAAAAAAAAAAAAAAAAAAAAAAAAAAATTTAAATATGTTCATTCTCTTTTTAGAAAGCTCTACTGGATGGATGGTAACACAATTAACATGGCAAACATGGATGGCAGCAACAGCAAAATACTCTTTCAGAATCAAAAAGATCCTGTTGGTAAATCCATTTTTTCCTGTTTCTTTTGTATTTGCTACTGCTTTTTTATGGACATGAAAAACACTGATGTACTTTGGTGTCACAATATAAGATATTTTTGGCCCATTTTAATTGAAATCTACAGTAGTGAGTTAAGTATAGTATTATTAACTTCAAGGATTGCAGTAGGGTGAAAGTGAAGAACAACCCATCTGTATTTCTCAGTCTTTAGAACATCATAAATAAATTTAGAGAGCAGGGGTTTAGTAATGTATAGATATGTGTGAGAGGATACTTTGGCTGGAAATGTGCAACCTTCCTGACTAGAACCTTAGCTACATGATCAAAAGATAATTTAGCTCTGAACTTTTCACATACAAAGAAGAGGAACATTTGAAGCATATATTTAATGTAGTGACTTAACCTCAGTTTTGGGGAATTAAAATAGTTGATGGTGTGTTACAGAACTTAAAAAAAAAAAATAAATAAAAGCAACTCTCTAGGCACTATCCATATAATTTTGATTCATGTCTCTATTTGTAATTTCATTTTTTAGAGAGCTAGTTACATCAATTGTTCTTGCCTTAGTCATGGGCCATCAAAAAGTGATTACATTTGAAAACACTTTTGGGTTTTTATAACTGAATGCATTAAGCAAGCAGAAGCAAAAAGTACTTAAATAGTTAAATAATTCAATAAGTTTGTCATAAGAGCAAAATTATATGCATTTTAGACTCTGAATTCAAAGACTTTTGTAAAAATTATTTGGTAACTGTTTTATTGTTGATTTGGTTTTCTGTCTATCTACTTGAAGAGACAGTTATCTGTTTATCCACAGGAAAAAAAAAAAAAGAGTGGTGAACCCACTAATTTTAAGGTGAAGCATAAACACATTTAATAATATTACACCAATATTAAGAAGTAAGGCTGTGTGCAACATTTTGCACTGAATATCCTGTGGTCATAGGTCACAAAGCCCTAAATTGCAGTCCTTATGATTTTTGTCAATGAGTTTGTTCTGAGTAGCAAGAAAGGCACTGAACCAAATACACAGTAAAATGGTAAGTACAATTTTTTTACAAGAGAGACAATTTGTTTTCTTTCTGCAGCATTGAATTAATTTTTAACACCTTTGAGATCTGATAAGAATTCCTTGAAATAGGTTATCTTCCAAAATGAAGGTTCTTATTGCATAATAATGAGACCTATCGCATAATAAGGAGACCACAGAGATTTAATTGTTTTCCCCTTCTTGGCAGTCTGAAAGTGTGCTAATCAGAAAGTATGTGAAGTGGAGATCATTTAGTATCTATAGAGTGTAGATATATGTATGTATGTATAACCCTCTATATCAGGGAGCAGCTGGAA
>NW_008626015.1:0-5660 GCF_000691845.1 Merops nubicus
TCCCGCAGCGCAAAGCGTGTCCTGGGGCAACGCAGCCCCCATGGGGCGCCAGTGCACCCCTGGGCCGCGGGCTGGGCACGGTGGGAGGTGCCAAAAGGCATGTGCTCCCTCTGGAACGGGCAAGCTGGAGCCGAGCTCGCCAGGCAAAAGAGAGAATGCGGGCCCACAGAGCTTCCCTTCTCATCCCCTGTGAAGGGGGGGAATAGCCGGAGAAAGAGCATCCCTGGGCCCCAGGAGTGGGAAAGGTCCCTCTGGGCAGATCTGAGCAGAGGAGAGCTGAGTCCTTGCAGCTCTTTCAGAGCCACACGTTGATCCAAACCAAGGTTGGGACTGATTCCTGCAGGCGTGTCTCCCACTGGGGAGCCTGTGAGAGCTGACTCATAGAGCTTTGTGGCCCCAAGGTCACACTGGCTTAGGCAGGGCCAGCCCAGAGAACTCTGACAAGCCTTGTACAGCACAGGGTGGGGTGCATTTGGCTGCCACTAAGCCTGAGTGTGTAAGCACACCCAGGGGCAGCTTGGGACTGGTGAGAGATGGAGGGAAACAGGATATCTGGTGGGGTCACATACAACACAACCAGCTGGAGATCAAGGTACAGAACAAAAAAAAAAAAAAAACAAAAAACATAATCAACCAATTAAATTAAAAATCCAATTAAAAACCAATTAAAAAAAAAAAACATAACCCTTAAAAACATGAGACTTGAAAATACCTCACTTTGTCTCTGGATTGGCCTGATGAAACTGTACCACAGTCCCATTTTCAAACCTCACCTCTGTTCCATCAGACTGGAAGTATGCTAAAGGAAATGTGGCACTCACAAGGACTAGGCACCCTCAGACTACAAGATGCAGCAATGGTGTAATTGCCAAGCTCATGCAGTAGCAAGGCTCCCACCTTAAGCCCAGGGAGATGCCATGGGAAGGCAGCCCACAGCCAGCCCATGCTTCAAGTGCTCCAGTGCAATGCAGGAACCTCTCTGCGGGGTGATAGGGAGAGTGGCTCTGAGCATTGTGAGGCTGTTGGGAAATCCATAAAGCCTACTGCAGATGACTGCTATTAAATAGAGCCTCCAGGCTCTCCTTTACAGGGAGGGAGCCTGGACTCTGCTGTAGGGACCTGCCTCAGGTCTCCATCACTCCTTTCACCTGACAATGCAGCCATGGAAGATATTTAGTTGACTATAATTTCAGTTGCAGAAAGTGGTCACATGCATTGAAGATCCATGCACTGTTACTGCCACAAGTGAGGATATAGGAACTGCGTAGTAGCACTGGGCAACATATCAGGCATCATTAACAGAATGAAAATGGTTTTGCCCTGGAGAAGAATAATTTCTTTGGCAACTGCCCTGAGAGTTCTGCAAGCTATTGGTCCCTTGGTATGCCTGGTTGTTACTATCCCAGCTGCACATTTCCCAGCATGAATTGCTGCCAATGGCATGGAGGAACTGTCTCAACATGAGATGTTCGTTATCCTGCCCCTTCCCACTCATCCATGACTACTCAAACCTTCCAATGCTCAGGGAACCACCGGCCCACTAGCTGTGCGGCCACCTCTGCAGGGAGCCTGTTCAGGTTTTGCTTGACAAGCCCAAACACAGCAAATTGCAAATCCCCACTGGATGGGGGTCTGTGGCAGTGCTAAGGAACCAACTGACAGACTGAGTTCAGTTGGTTCCTCCCGTTGTTGCTTATCACCCTGTGGCCTGCTCCCTGCCATGCATTTACCTTCTGCTGTTCTCCAATCCCCATTCTTAGCTGGGTGGCTGCAGACGTTGCTGCCTCCCCTGCACTTTGGACATTGGGTAGCTCTTTGCAGGTGATTTCAGTAGAGAAAGGTGCCTCCCCCATGCAAAACTGTCCCCTACCTCCTCCCCCAACGTTACAAAGCTGACACCTTCCCCATCTGCACCTAGGCTCAGACCTAACACGTGGCTGCGGTTCTCCAGGCAGGACACAGCTCGTGCTTGGGCTAAAGGCAAGGTGCAGTGTGACAGTGCTTGTGTGACCATCATCTCTGCAAGGACCTGACTGCCTTCAGTCCATCCCACCTTCTGCTTCTAGGAAGGCTGCAGGTGCAACAAACCCCCAGATCCTGGTCCCTCACACTTGCTTTCCTCCTCCTGCAGGACTTCATGTGAGAGGAAGGAAGTGACAACAGGGGCTAAAATGCCAGCAACTCCAAATAAAATGTAGCTCCATGTTGTCTTTGTGCCATGTTCTCATCTGCAGGGATTTCTTAACACTTTGCTGAAATTAGCACCTGTAAAAAGAGCAACCGATGAAGCTGAATTTAAATAAGATGGACAGGATTCTAGTAGGAAGAGAGAGCTCTTGCTTTCCTTGAATTGCTTCCCTTCATTAAGGAAATCAGCTGAAAATCAGCTGGAAATCAGGTCCCAGTTCGTTTAGCCCTGCTCAATGCCCACATCACTGGGGTGAGGTGCCCACAGCTGCCTGAAGTCACTGGGCACTGCACCTGTCCTACCAGACCCAGGTTTGGGCTCCTCAGTGCAGGTCCTCATGCCGTTTGGGTTCAAGGTGTTCTCCTCCCAGTATCCAGAAAGCTGCTACTCACTGAAGCAAGCTGGAGAAGTGCAGGATGTGAATGGCCCTAGCCAGCCAGCCCTGGCCTCTTCTTCAGCTCCATGACTTGGGATTTTTTGTTTTTTCTTTTAATTTGGGCTAGCGGGTGGCACATGCAGTTTACTGCAAGTGAGTAGGAGTTGAACAACTCTCATGGCAACTAAAATAGGACATATGGGTTTTTAGGAGGGGAGCTGCAAGTGGGTAGGGAAGGGCTTTGTCAGAGCTGCAGTGGCTGGGGCTCAAGGCCCTTCCATTTACAGGTAGCAATGAGGCAGTGACAGATAAGAGAGATGAGGGAAGCAACAAAAGGTTTTAGATTGTGGAGCTGTCCCTGAGTTTGTGAGCTGGCAAGTGGAATGGAGGCAGCAATGCTGGCACTCCAAGGCTGGCAGCAAGAGTGTTCCCCATGTGGGGATTCCCACTGCATGTATGACTGCCCCATCTGCGGGGCTGCCAGAGAGCAGGGAGAGGACCAGTGACCTTCCTTGTGGAGAATGTGCTCCAGTCTGCAATGGTGGGGGTAGGGGGAACATCAATTGCTTCTCTTAATTGTTCACTCAGCTCCTTATTAAAGTGTTTTTCCCTAACAGGTCTTGTCCTTTGCTTTTGTACTTCCCCCCTAAGTAAATGCCCGTGTCCCTGCCTGCCCCCACCACAGGACTGAGTGAAAGGAGATGTGTCTGGAGCAAGACAGGTGCAAGCAGCTGGGGTTACAAACTCTACATATGCCCTTCCTTGGTGTTCTCCTCCCACCCAAGTCAGCCTCTTGCAGACAAGGATCTCCTGTCTGACCTTGGCCCATTGTTGGCTTTGGTGGAGGCTCATGGTAGTGGAGGGGGTCTCACTGGATGGCCAGTGGGGCTCTGCACACTGCATGTTCCCTGCAGCCAACCTGTGCCATCCTGGCATGGTAGCTGCGACAGGCAGACGGTTTGCAGCTGGGCTGGAACAACAATTATTATGGTTGTGTTACAGGTTTGGGGCATGTCTCATTGATGATGTGACTCAGATCTCAGAGGTGCCACAGAGTGGGAGATGGCAGGTAGCCAGAATGGACTTTATTTTTGCTCTCATGCAGGAGACACTGGCCACATGCCTGTTTCTACAATGCTTATTGCTTCACTTTGGTGCAGCAGTCTTCTACCTCAACTTCATTTCTGCTGCAGCCCCTCCCTTTGTTCCCACCTCTGCCCTCACTGCTGCAAGATGCTCTCTCCACACACGTGACACACTAAAGCCCCCTGGTCCTTCTATTGAGGAGGTACAGCAACTTCCTGGAGCATAGAGCTTGTCAGCCCAGCACCTTTCTGCAGGGTTGTGTGCTCTGGGCGATAACACAAGGAGCAATAGAAGGTGTGGAGATGATCCTAATTTCTTAAGCCTCAAGTGTAAAGTTCTCTGTTAATGCAAACACTGAATGCTTTCCTTCCATGCACACAAACACTTCTTTTTCATTAATTAAAATAACCAAACCAGATTGTTTTGCATGCAGGCATCCAATCCTTCCTTGCTTTAGTGAGCTCCTAGGATTTGCAGTGTCCTGTGGCACTGAGCTCTGCAGGGTAGAAGCACTTTCTTACATGCAGCCGTTGGCTTCATCTTGGTCCATCTTTGGGTCCCTGCCACAATGCGCCTGGGTCCCATAATTGCTCATCAGCAAGAGCCCCTGGGAGCAGCAGGGTGAGGCTCACCTGCGGAGCTGTCTCCTAAGGGTCAGCAGCAGTGCTGTGCTTGGACACTCAAGGCTAGCATGGCAGGGAGAGACTCTCTAGATTTGCTTGTCTAGGGAAATTATGACTGCCCTAAGCTTGCAGCTGGGAAAGTTTCAGTGTAATGCATCTGAGCCACAACACAGCTCCATGGCATTAAGCATGGAGCAGCACGTGATCATAGCATCCATGCTGTGATGGAGGTAACCTGAGCAGCCCAGAGGCAATGATGGAGAGGACAGGCTCTGCACCATGTGGTGGGGACCATGAGGCTTGAGGACAACACAGCTTTCAGTTGTGGGGTGTCTTCTGCCTGCCCCCCTTCACCCAGAAGAAACCATTTCACTTGACCACTTGGGAGCAAACACTGCAGGAGTCCCTCTGTCCACAGTGGTCAAGTGCAGAAGTAATTTTGTGTTGCAGTTTAAAGAGATAAAGAAACAAAGAGTGGGATGGGGCATTTTTCTGACTGGCCATAACGTACTTCCTCTTCCCACAGCCCTGCTTGTGAGCAGGGCCACATTGTGCAAGCTGCATGAAGCCAGTAGGAGCCTGCAGATCTTGCAGCCTGAATTGGGGTGTTGAACCGCCACAACTTGTGTCTCAACTTGCAGCCCCCTCATGCTTCTGTCACATTCCTTTACCTGGATCCTGCAGGAGCCCTATTGTGCACCTTTCATTACTCTTCTAAGTATTTATGTACCATTTCCTCAAATAATTCTTCTCCCACCCTAGGGTTTATTACAACCCTCAAGCATTGGGAGGCTGGGTTCAGGTTCTAACTGGTTGGATGTGGGTTTCTTTGTACTGGCTTTTCTTTCTACTGTTCCATTTGCCTGGGTGACTTCTGAACTTCTTTCAGTCTGACACTTCTGTGCAAGAGGTGAGTGCCCTTGGCCTGCTGCACCAGTAGACATTTGATGATGGTAGGCAGAAGGCCCAGCAAAGGCCCTTGGGGTTTCTACACCCAAAATGCACCCATGGCTCACTGGGCAATGGCAGCATGCCCAGGGTGCTGTGCTGGAGTACACAGTAACATTTTCAGCAAAGCAGGATGAAAGCTGATGTGAGGGTACAACAGAAATGCTGCTGCCAGGCTAGCAACCATAGTTCGGGTCTGGAAAAATTATTTCCCAGTCCAGCGTGGACCACAAGTCATCCCTCTTGGTGTCAACCACAAAGCTGGCAAAGCTGCCAAGCTGCCCACCACCGTGCTGAGGCACAGGAACCAAGCTGCACAAGAGCTGCCTGGTGCGCCCGGGTCTGGCACTGGGTGAGGGCGGCCGCAGGTGATTCATGACGCTGCCGAGCAGGGGATTTCTGTTCCGCCTGCGCGCAGCCCGCGCAGGCTGCCGGGGTG
>NW_008626016.1:0-2649 GCF_000691845.1 Merops nubicus
TGTGTATTTTCTGAATCTTAAACATACAATTTTAAAGGCCATGTTAGTTGAGTGCCATCTTAATCTTATATTCAAGACTGAAATAGTTATTATTTTATTGTTGTTCACATAGTGTTAATAATAAGATGATATTAAATAGGTAGCACTGCAGGATAAAAATTCAAGTGGTGCAATTCTGTTAATCTTTTTTTATTTAAATAGGTGTGGAAATGAAATTGGTTAGACCATACAATCAATTAATCTTCTTTCCTCTTGGTGGTAGAAGAGAGATTACCTCCATAAGAGGCAGAATGAGGTAGCTCTACTTGTTAAGGAACAGTCTTTGCTCAGATTTTTTCCTGGTATTTGCAGCATGGTAGCATATAATAACTCTTGACTTTGTATTTTGTGTAACACCCATATTGGATGTTCTTGTCACAAAGGCGGCCCATCGTGAATCCAGTGCAATTCACATATTGCTGAAGAACTGGATTAGGTTGGTTGTTTTTTTTGTGTTTTTAATTTTTTTTAAATTATTTTTTTATTTTTGTTTTGTTTTGTTTTGCTTTTTTTGTGTTTCTGTTTTCTTTTTCTATTTTTCCTTTTATTCTTTTTTTTTCTTTATTAGCTGCTGAATAATAGAGGTTCTGTTTTTTGAAAAATTATCTCTGTTTATGATCATTATTTTTTCTGATTAGAGTGAACATGATCTGAATATTCATAACACTCACTTGACAAAGTGCACCTAAAAACATGTTGCTCTAAGCTGTGATAGATTATCTTTATTAATTGCTCAAAGGTAATTAGAATTGATATATGTAGAAATAAGCTCATACACTCTCTAGCTGTTATAATGAAAGAGGTGTGTCTATTTTTTTAAGCCTAATTGAACAGGAGTAAAATAAATTAAAGACTTAATCACTTTGATATTCTATCCAGATCTGGCTATTGCCTCGTATCTCAAAAACCTTAAGAATCTCAAAATTAATTTATTAGGCATTTGACAGAATCCTATCTGGGAGCAAGAACTCTTCCCCAGCATGTGGTATTAGAGTGCTTTGAGTACAGTGATTTGCATTTGAATGGAATTAGATTGCCTATAATTTGATAATTTATTTTCTTGTAGTAATAAAGTGACTTTTCCGTGCCCCTGCTTCTGTACCTCGAATATTGTGGTACCTGTTGCTATCTGTCAGACTGACCTTAGTAAAAGTTAACTTTTTATTACAAATTGGAAATGAAAATTTGGTACTAGAAATTAAGCTCATGTAATTTATGTTAAATGAAGTTGTAGGATGTCATACTATTAAAGTGGACAGTGTTTCTTCATTATTAAGGAAAGAGATGAGCTTGTAGAATTTATATTTTTATGTTTTATTGTAAAATTCCTATAATCTAATATAATTTTTTTATATCCTTGGAGTGGGTTCCTAAATACATTCAGCCTGTGTGATCAAGGCAAATACTGTGCTCACCTACCCTTCCAGGACCTGAGAAACTTTGGCAGTCACCTTGAACATGAAAGCTGTGATGACCTGACTAGATGACTTGAACAGCTCTTTGAAATAAAAGCTGCTTATTAATCTATCTCATGAAGCGAGTTTAACTAACTAAAAAAAAAACAAAACCAAAACCAAAACAAAACAACAAAAAAACAAAACAACAAAACAAACAACCAAACAAACAAATCCCAAACCTAAACTGACAGCAACGATAAAGCCCCACCAAAACAAAAAAATGCATATGAAAAAATGTGAAAACTGAAAGGGCTTTCAAATTCAAGAAGACAGGTTTTAGAAAAGTTTGCTTTATAATTAGGATTTAAAAAAAAAGAAATAGAAAAATGGTAAAAATATTTTTTAGGTAAGTAGAAAAATGTTGTGGCTAAGGACACTGAGAATGTTTGAGAAAATTCTCCCTTGTCCACTATGCCTTAGTAGACTGACTTTCCCCTTTATCCTGTTTGTAATACATTAGATTTCAGCTCTATCTCAGGTTATAAGATCTCTGCAGTCTCCAGGTTTCTGTCTTCCACATTTTCATCATCAACTCTGAAAGTTGGCCTCTGTTCTTTTTAGCAGTTTCTATACTACATTCAGTCTAAAAGCTGCTGCTTTGAAATGAGGAGAAGAAAAGGGAAAAATAGGAATGAAAAAAAAAAGGCATTACATGGTAAAGCTATAAATGAATAGATATCATCTGCCTAGCGAAGTTTTGATTCCTTTTTCCTCTGCTGAGTCTTGAAATCAAGCTTTTCCTTGGCATGAAATCATTCCTTGTCAAGTGTGTGGTGCCCTACTGCAAGATACTTTCATTCACTCCTCTCAACACTCTTCTACACTATGTACAGAAACAGTCTTGCCAAAAGTCTTGCCAGAATAGAAGTCAATCAGACTAGAGGGATCACTTTGTTCATCCTGATGACTGATACTTTGTGTACAGTAAACCAGCTTCCATGGCAATGACTTCAGAACATCACTGTGACTTCTTCACATAGCTAAAGAATAGGTGAGAACTTGTTTCAACTCTCTTTTTTGAAATGGACAGAGTAAATTTGAAATTATTACTTGCTTAGTGAGTCTTCTACAGCCTAAGCACTAGCTGAAAGCTGATGATACCAGTGTTGTTATTTTGTGCACATAGCTTTTTTCTTTTCTTTTCTCTTTTCTT
>NW_008626017.1:0-931 GCF_000691845.1 Merops nubicus
CTTTTAATCTTTAAATAGCGGCAGTGAGGGAGGAACGGGAATGGAAATGTGGATAAGGCACTGAAAATAAAAAACTACTCTAATGAATTACTCCACTGGAAACAATACGACAGTAATCTGGAAGTTTTAGTTAATTTCAAAAGAAGCAGTAGCTTTTCAGTTCCTTTGTGTGAGGAAATGTTATGTTTGGAGGTCAAAACTATGATAAAATAAGATGGCTAGAGAACATGTTAGCATGGGCTAGAAATATTGTGCAGCATAATTAAAATAGAAGAATTTCAGGTATTACAATAAGTAACATGGTTCAGATACAAACAACTATAACTCTGTCTAGAAGGATGAAAAGACAAGTGTTCATTTCAGTGCTGTGAGACAAGCCAAAGAACATGAAAAAGAGATGAGAAGGATACTTTTATTTAATGTGTACAGTCAGGAAAAAAATAATCATGCTGAAAGCTATTAGTATGTTCACAGAATCACAGAATGTTAGGGTTTGGAAGGGCCCTCCAGAGATCATCGAGTCCAACCCCCCTGCCAGAGCAGGACCACCCAGTCTAGGGCATGTCACACAGGAACACATCCAGATGGGTCTTAAAAGTCTCCAAGGAAGGAGACTCCACAACCTCCCTGGGGAGCCTGTTCCAATGCTCTGGAACCCTTACAGGAAAGTTCTTCCTCATGTTGAGTGAACTCCCTGTGCTCCAGCTTGTGACCATTGCCCCTTGTTCTGTCGCAGGGCATAAGTGAGAAGAGGTTGCCCCTTCCTTCCTGACACCCAGCCCTCATATATTTATACACATTAATTAGATCCCCCTAAGTCCTCTCTTCTCCAGACTAAAAATCCCCAGGTCTCTCAGCCTCTCCTCATAAGGCAGGTGATCCAGACCCCAATCATCTTTGTAGGCCTTTGCTGGACTCTCTCAAGTAGATC
>NW_008626018.1:0-3824 GCF_000691845.1 Merops nubicus
CCTAAAAGCGGAACTTTCAGATCTTTCTGGTAGGTCTGTCTGAATCAGCCTTGATTAAGATATTGCATGATTGTGAGATATCTGAATATTCATTAGCAAGGACCTCAAAGCACTCTCATCCCCTTCCTGCATCTGATCTAAGAGCCATTGTCATTCCTTTCTATTTTTTCCTTGACTGACTGAATGGGTATTTAATGAGCCCATACAAAGCTGAACAGCTTCAGTGGGACAGAAAGAGCACAACTTGCTCAAAAATAGCCTACAGTCTGGTGGCTTTCAGTACTCTCCTGGGAGATAGCAGTTCAAGCTCTTTCAGTGAGATGAGAGACATCAACCTTGGTCTTTCATACCCCAAGGAAGCAATCTGAAATATTAATGATTTTTATTAAATTACATGGCACCATTTCCTCTTGTGTGTGAGAAACAGCCAACCTCATTACAGCACTTAACCTTGGGAGACTATTAGGCTACGTAACATGAGTGAGAGGAAGCGCCATTTTCCAACAGCTGTCAGGACGATAACTATGTTCTATGCCCTGTCAGATACCTCAGGCATCCCAGCCTCCACGAATCTCATTTTAGGTGGCATTCCTGGCTTTACGAGAACTTCGTTCCTGACTTGGGGATGCAGCTTCCACTGGAAAACGAAGAGGCAACAAACGAGGTGTTATTATTCTGAATCCAAATTTCCTTGGTGAACTAAGCGATGGCTGTCATGGAAGGATATTATCCATCAAGGAGCTCTTAGGTCACACACCTCCCTCAATTAAGGGCATGACTGATTTCTACAGAACTCCATGGAATAACTTCACTAGGAATTGGTTTATTCTTCCAGTGCCCTTAACTCCACCATGGTGTTTATGCCTTCTCGTTCGCTAGGTTTGTGATGCAGTAGAGTGCTTACATGCCAAATGGAGCATAGCTTATCTCAGTTCTCGTAAAAGTCTGCTGAAAAAAGAAATGGAAGCTATTAAATAATTCAAGGGTGTCATAGCCATCAGCTGCCTGAATACCTGTGAAACACAACATGCTTCCAGAACATGATACTAAACCTTGTCTTACTCACAAGTACTGGTCTTTAAGAAAAAATATAAACATAACAAGAAGATTTATTTCTTCTCATACTGCATATCTTTTAATAACAATGGGAACACAAAATTCCACATGCAAGTAAGGATGAACTGTGATTTCAAATCAACATAACTTTTTAAGTCTCTAGATGCAAGATATGCGTAAGGTTAAAAATAAGATAGCATTGGAGCAACAAGATGATATACTGATGGAGCAAGAAAATAACTTTGACATCTAATTCCCAAAATTAGAGAGAGTAAGTTTAAAGCAATGAGAATTAGCATTGCAAAGGTCCATCATCAGCTACATAGTTATACTGATAAATGCACCTTCTCCATAGGTGGTCCACAGTCCTTAAGCCAAGAGATACAGTCCTCTCTGTGTTCTGTATACATCACTGGACTGCACAGCCATGCAAGCTTTGGGTTTCCAGAGAGCCCTGTATCATGGCGAGTTTGTTGGCCTTAAAAGGGAAATTACTATTCAGAATATTTGGACAACAAAAGTTTCAAGCATCTCAAATATCCTGCAAGCCATGTTGCAACCCACTAGTTTGGTATTTTTATGACACAAAATTGTGGATACATGTTGCTGCACTCCACAATAGACTAAAAACATATGGATGTGCCAGCTCATCTGGGAAAGTGTTGGAGGGCTGTGTAGAGCACGGGGAGCCAGACCACACGTAGATTCACCCCTGCTTCCTTGTGGTCTTTGCAGGGACTCAGATGGTGGAGTTGCCTGGAGCGGAGCAGCCCCACAACCACACCTGCATTTTGTTTAAGGTGAAGTTTTCACTCCAAAAGAGAATTTGGAAGGAACAAATACTTATGCAGTTTGGATGAGCAAGAGTCTGGGACCTCAGAATGACCCCAGGGGAGTTACCTTACAGTGTGGGTATTTGTGTTGACATCTGTAGGTGTTCAAGCACAGCTGTAACTGTGGTATCCATATGTTCCCTCTGTGACATGCACAGAGCTGAATACCTCAAAATTGGTAACAAATGCCACCATGCTAAGCAGGGAGTCATCTAATCAAGGAGCCTCCAATAGCAAGGTCAGAGGTGTGTCTTCAACTCTGCCCTGATGCAGTTTGGGCTCTCAGCTCAGCACTTTAAGTCCTTTGTGGATTTTCAAACCAATGCCTTACCTGCAGGTGCAGTACAACACAAAAATACTCACGAATGGTTTCTGATCCTAGAAAGCAGCAGATTGATCAGAAAATGTGGGTTCCGAGGAGCAGTCATTGAAAGGAAACTCAAAGAGATCAAAGAGATCAAAGCAGCTGACAAGGTGAGAAAATTAAGCACTGAGGTGAGTTGAAGCAGACAAGAAGAAATGAGAGAACAAGATAGAGAGCTGCCAATATCTGTGGATGTGCACACACACACGGGTGACTACTCTGGGTGATACTGAGCTTCTACTCGTGTGCAGATACAACTTTCCACACATGGCAGCAGATTGAAAAGGAATCTTGGCCTTCCACACAAGGCTGCAAAACCATTTTAGCCAATAAAATTGCACCAAAGACAGTGAGGTATGATGCTGAGACATAGCTCTCAACAGGAATATGAAAACGCAAAAAAGGCACTTCTACGTTCAGCCTAGCTCCTCCTTTTAGGGCATTCTCACTTTTAAACATCCCTGTGTTTAATTACTGAAGCAATTTCACAAAGCTCTGACTATGAAGCAGGGACGTCTTTTGTCCAACTGCAGCTATAGAGGAGAGGAACTGTAGAGTGAAACAGGCAGTGCTAAAAAATTACATCTATATTAAACACTTTTTGGAGGTTTACTCAACTAGCGTTGGTTCAGTCCTGCAGTTGGACTAGGTCTAGCTTGGTTGAATGTGAAAGGAACACGTGTGCACTGTTTGAAACCACACTGCAATGCAAAGTGAAGTGTGTGTGTGTGTGCTGTGGGTGGGTGTTCAGGAGACTAATTTCAAAAGCACACCCCTGATGTGCTTTTCAGTTCTCTAAAATGCTCATGTAGACGTAGTCACCAAGTGAATTCAAAACAAAACTGCTGTGATCCGGCTGCCTGTCACCTGCTGCAAGGCTTGCGACTGCCCCACCGCCCCAAGCGCTGCGGAGTGCCCGTCTCCCCGGCCCCAGCGGCACCAGTTCTCCCCACCCAAAGGGCAGGTCTATATTTGAAACGGCAGAGGCGTGTAATCTGATGAAAATGGAATTCTTTCAGTCCGTGGGCAGTGCCCAGCACCCTGGTAACACTACATTTGTTCCTTCAGTTGCTGCTGTTTAGTGAATCCTCAAAACAGTGGTGTGCAGTTGGGTTTATAAATTACAAGACAATAGGCAAGGGAATACATGAGACAAAATTAAAGACATTACTCCTTGCTCCCATAAATTATCTCTTTAGACTGTTTTAATAGTATGTATTTACCACTGCCTGTTAAAATAGTACAGATAATAAATCCACCTAGTCAGCTAACTAGGTGTTAGTGAAAAAGCAAAATATTGTTTTTGCATTCACCAAAACACAGAAGGAAAAATATTCCTACCAGCTCTAACAGTGCCTTTCCAGGGGAAAAAAAAAAATCTTCTGTATTGAAAAAGCGAGTGATCTCTTACAGTCGAAAAGAAAATAAATTAATAAAACTAATTACATGCTCCACTCCTAAAAGAAACGAAGGCGCCAAGTCAGTACAGGAGAGCCGGGCTCTTTGATTTTGTTGGCTTTACAACTTCCCCGCTACTGTTCGCGGCCCCGCGGGACCTGCGCGCCCCTCCG
>NW_008626019.1:0-34174 GCF_000691845.1 Merops nubicus
TTATTTAATATAATTTTTAATATAATTGGCATATTAATTCTGTGCCCTTACAATATAGTTCCACAGAACTCTAAAAGGGGTACCCAGCAACCTGAGCAAACAGAAATGATAAACTAGTTATGTTTTAGAGCTGAAAGTAAGATGGGAAAAAACATCCAACACTATTTTTTCTTGTCAGAGTTGTTCAGAGATTTTTAAATGCTAAACTTCACCTCCTTTATTGAGGCTGTGATCTCCTCTCCAATGACATGCAAGTAAATATATTTACCTGTATTTTTCTAATTACTGTATGAAACTTTACACATGTATCTTAGAACAGTCTATTACTCAGCTCCTAATGCTCTGAAAATTATAAGCTTGATAATACTCAGTATCTTATATTTCAGTCCCACCACCTCAACTCAACAACTCAACTTCAGAATTCAACAATATTTGTCTATTCTATTTTTATAATTTTCCATGAGATTCATAAAACTTATGCAGTTGTTTTAAGTCATGAACCATATGGAGAAATGAGGAAGAAAAAAAAAAAAAAATCTCCTTTAGCTGAAGAAACCAAACTCCTTGGCATCCAAGAACCCAAACATAAGCTCTTCAGTTCCAAGTACCTGTAAGGCTGCTTTTGAAAACCTTTTCCCAAGTAGTCTAATCCAGGCAATGTGAATATCTCATTACACCAGCACTTCAGGTTACCATTTTAATTTGCCCCAGTATTGTTTTTATTTAATATAGGCCTGAAGATATCATCTACAATCATAATGAGATATTTTCAATAATGAATTCCTACCATAAAGTTTTCCCTGAAACTCAATAAGCAGCAAGTTATACACTTAAATATTTATCTGCTCAGCATTGACTTCAGCTCCAAAATATAGGAAGAACTCAGAACACCAAACAGATCGGTTCTGCTTATTTTCTCAAAGTCACAAACATACCTAGGTAAGACTCCAAATAGCAAAATCAGAAAAAAACAAAAGCTGTGATCAGAAAATATGGCAGATCCTCCTGTTGAGAGGCAAGGAATAAAAATATCTGCAAGCTTCATACAGCACCCTTGCAGATCTATTCAAAAAATTTCCCATTCCCAAGTTTGAAAGATAACAAGTCCTTCCCCTCCAACAGAGGACAACAGAAACAAAAAAATTCTCTTCTAGAAACAATTTGCACCAGGAAAGATAACTGTAAAATGGATGCACAGTGCCCTTCATTTTGTTTCACGATTTATTCCACTTCTACACTTTCTTCCTACTTAAGAAAAACTAGTGAGAAATGCATGACAATAAGCTGGTCATTACAGACTTGGTCTACTATACGGAACCTATTTAATCCAAGTTCCTGGCCAAAAACAGTGTGAAAAAAAAGAATTAATTCCTTAAGGAGAAAAATCCACTTTCCAGACAGTAAGTTGGTACCAGAGGGCAAAAAGCCTAATCTCTCTCAATGTAAGTTTTCAGTTGACAAGCATATTTTCTGAAAGATGTCAAGCTACCCGGTATCTGTTTAAGATGGTGGCTATTAACTTACATGCTCAAAAAAGTCTTTGGTTCTCAATGAAGTTTCTGATACCATTTCAATACTCCACATCAGTATACCATGAGTAGAGGTTAAGACACCGGCACGAAGGCTACCACTTCCTTCTCTATGAAACACTGCCACACTTCCCTGCCTTCAATGTAAAGTCATCTATCAAGTTAATAAATTCACTATTCTGACAACCTCCTATTTTAATAATTGAATTTGTCCTTTGCATGTTCATTTGCAAACCGTTCAAAGCCAATTACTCCACACTTTTGTTGCAGCACTGAAGCTGCAGCACACAGAGCTTGATTTTATTTTGTCTTGAGTGGTATCTTACCCGGTGAGTTTAGTCAGATGGGCTTTAAAGGGGAAATGGAGTTTTTAATTATGTTTCTGCTAGAGTGATTAATTCTTCCCATGCTTATAAACCAAGTCTAATCTAACTACTGGGGTGAGAAGAGCAGACAAAAATGTATCTTGGAGGGTGTGTGGAGTATGTGTGATCACTTTTTTTCCTTTCATTGAAGCTGCAGAATTTCCTTCTTTGATTGTTATGGAAGCTAATATCACGAGTTAAGGACAAGGAAGGGAGTGAAAAAAGACAGAAGCGAGAAGAACACAAGCCTAGGTGTGAGCACCACAGTTCAGTGCTAGGAACAGAAAAATACATTCTGCTCTATTCCTTAATTCAAGGCTTCTGATAGGTTAATTATTGTGGAATCCAACCTCTAATCTGGGATTTACCTATACTTGCTTTAACCCTTTGTCCTGGTTTGAGTTAGAACAGAACTAATTCTGTTCAGTGATTTTACTTTTCAGCTAAGTCTCTTCTAACTAATTGCTTTTCCTTTTTTTCTCTCATCGTGTTACACCACTCAGGCAGTTCTTACCCCAAACACCAAGAGTAAGTGCTATTAATTTCACTGGAATGTAGGGGTTTTCTCCCTTCTGAACTACATATTACTCACACAATCATACAAGTCTGCACAAAATTAGCCTTAATATAGTTAAGACTAATTAGCCACAAGGCCTTCAAAAAGACCTCTACCATCCCAGCAAAGATGTACGTCTGTACCTTTGTTAGGTCAATTAAATTACTGTGCACAATTCAGTGCATAATTAACAACAAAAAATTATTCAGATGGTTCTCAGCATAAAGTGATTGTGGTTCTCTATTAAGCCAAAGGCTAAAGTGCACATAATTATGATCTTAGATTATTCTTTCTTTGCTTTCACTGGAGCTATTAAGAGGCAGCATACTTCCATTATCATTATGGGGAAGTATCTAGGTTATGAGTATTAATTGTATACCTTATTCTGGTTGGTGTCTGTTGGAAATCAGTGAGAGCTGCATATTTCTCATTTTCATGTATACCAATTACGATTATTTAGAAGCTTGGATACTTGGGCAGAATGAAACTTTCCATTATCAGTAATGTCTGAATGTTCAACTAGCATGAAAAGACAGACATGAAGTCTTCCACAGCAGAAGATCTTCCCTGTTTTAAATCTGGTTTTTAAATTTCCATTTTTCTGGAAGGAAGTGCAGTACTTTATTTAATATTCTGAAACAGAACATTTTTAGTGTATTCCTATACTTCCAGCACCTCAGCAGCTGCCTTGTTTTCTAGGAAAGTTCCAACATAATTACCATGTTTAGTGTAGTTACTTTTTAGCAAACTTTCTAAGAAAACAGCTTTCTATTGCAATTTCTGAAGCTAATATTTAAGATTTTTAAAGGCATAGGATTTATGTAAATTACTTAAGAATTACCTAAACTTAATTACTTTCTGTGTGTAAGATTTCTGTTTGAAGATACGTTTTTTCACTGAGACCTTGTTTCGGTTTTGCCTGAAATATAAAAATTAACTTGACTCACCAAGTAGCAACGTGGCCTATCAATTCACTTTAGGTCACAGTCCATGCAATGCCATGACAAATAAGTTAAGATCTCTTGTTCCCAGGTCTTTGTTTTCATCTCTTGATCAGCATCTGTCTGTATTAAGAGTATAAACCGCCTACAACTGCTAAGAATTAAATCAAAAAGCTACTGAAAAATGATGGCAGAATAAATTGCTTGCAAGCCTACAGGCCATGCATTTTACATACATATATTATAAATACATACAGAAAACAAATTTCTAAGTGTGTAGCAGAAAAACATTAGCTCTGTATTTTATGTTAGGACAGAAGACAGAGCTAGTTAGTTACAGAGCTTCTCTAGGTGCAGATGCACACTAAACATTTAATAACATTGCTGAAATCTATATGTATCACTGACATTTAAGAGTCACAGACAGATGTAAACTCATCTCCACAGCACACTTCTCATCCAAGGATAAATCAAGAGATCTCTAGTTTTAAAAGGGGTCATCTGCACTGAAATGAAACTTGGTCTAGGTCTCAGGTATTCTTGCCATTTAGTGATATATTATTTGAGATCAGATTATGCTCCTGGGAATGTAAAATTTATTTCACTTGTTTGCAAAATGCTTTGCACTCTAATACATCCAATGAAAGGGCTTAAATTAGAGCAGTTTGTTACCTTTGAGCTTCTTTTTGCTTTTCCAGTTCTACTGTCTTCCTTTCTTGTTCCTTCTGTTTCAGTCTCTCAGCTTCCAAGTTCTTTTGCTTCTGTAGTTGCTGTTTGTTATGTATTTCTCTCAGCTCCTAGAGAAAAAAGCAAAATATATGTAAACATATACTATGTGAATCATACCTAGAGGCCCCATGTATTTCATTGTGAAGTAACAAAACTTGTAAATGGTTGAGTATCTCTGACCAAACTTACAGTACTGCCAAACGTACTGGCAGACATTTAAGGTAGATTTCAAAAGTCTATAAACTACTTGCTGTTTTTCTATTTTTACCCATATCTTTAACTTGAGATGTTAAAGGGTTAAAAACAAGAAAGCCTCTTTTAAATGGGAATCTAAAAAGTTTACAAATAGAAACTGTTTCAGCTAATCAGTTTCATTTTGAAATCAATAGTGATTTACTAAAGAATCTTCAGGATTGCTTTATATGCAGGAGATTAAAGCAATGTCTTCAAGATGAATAGTAGCACAGAGCATATTCATCCATACACAAGTCAGTTTTCTTCTAATTAACTGGAAAGACACTACTTGAAACATCTAGAATGGAAGCAATAATAAAACCATCATCTTTTCAGATTTGTTTTCTGCATTAACAGCTATTAACACAAATAGAAGTTTTATCCAGAATGTCTTTGCATAACCTAGAACTTTATGTCTGAACTCCTCAGGAAAAGAAAGGATAACTTTAGCTATGACAATTGAAATTTTTTCATAAAATAGTTAACTTTAAAAATCTGGTATGTCTTAATGAAAATATAGTACAAAATATGCCAAAAAAGTCTGTAGCAGCAAATTGTTTCTAAATCTGTAACTTAATACTGTCTTCTATTGATCTATGTTATGACTTATATCATGCAGGTTTGTTTAGTTCTTGTATCCTTAAAAGCTTTAACTTAATTCAGTCAGGGATTGAAACAGTTAATCTTGAAAGTATTTGGATATTTTTTCAGAAAGTCACAATCTACAAATTCACCAGATTCAGATAAAGACTTTGCATAGCTATCCTCATGCACTGACCAAAATGTAGAATATTGCATAAGAGCAAAAAACCAAAAGATAACCAATATGAAGTGATTAAAATAAGATTTCCATAATAAAATTTTCAGCAATTTAATTTCACAACATTATTAGTAAATTCTTAGCTACAGTTTCATGAAAAAGGGAAGTTAATACTTGTTTATATACAGACTATACTTGCACTGTCTAAAAATTTTTGTTAAATTTTGTTAATAGATGCATTAGTGCTGAGCAACTGCACACTGTGCAACACCAGATTTTAAGATGTCAAAATAAATACATTATGAAGAGGAGTAGCACATGACCTTTGCAAGGTATTAAAACCGCTTCTGATATATGGATGAAGAAGTTTAAAAAAAGTTAAGCTGAACCCTGTGTCCTAGCTCCCAGTCTCATTTCATTAATGATCCTGCATTTTAAATTCAACGAAAACTGAATTCAACATCCATAAAGAGATAATTAACCTTTATACAAGTTTTAATTAAAACTCTGCTAAAGCTGTGAAGCTCGCTGATAATTTGGGCAGTACCATATTTTAAGATCAATATTTTCCATAGTCACATTAAAGTTTAGTATATAGTTAGGATCTAGAATGGATATTATAGAATGCCAAATAAACTACTTTTGCAAAATCACCAGAATTATTCAGGCAGGATAATGCCTTTGGGAAAATTTTTAAACCCATGGTTATAAACATTTATGCAAAGCCTTAGTCTTGGACTAAGGAAAAGGACTAGCAAAAAAGGAAGTACATGAGCAATATTAAACATAGTGGGGGTTTAGTAGTTGACCCATGAAGAACAATGAGAAAATAAAGGGACTGAGAGATTGCAGTGAACACACAGCTGGCCAGCTGCACCTGGAGCTAGAGGTGGCCTCGGACTGGACTATGAATTTCTGGAGTGCTAACTAGAGTGAACAGTCTTTTCCAATAACTGCGTGTTATTAATACAGGTTCTTTAATGCTGTTACACTTGTAATATATTGAGGTATAAAGGATTTGACCCTTGTTTCAAACTAACTTCTCAGGGGGGAATCACAGTCCCCACCATCTCTAAATGATCACCTGAACCCTTATTTGTATCAAGAAACATGTACAAGCGCAAAGGACAAATATACAACCACAAGAACATCAGCAGTGGGGTGATTTACAAGCATTCATCTGAAAGGACATAGAATAGAAAATGGCACAGTTGAAAGCAGTTTTCCACCTGGCCACAGTATTATGCATTTTTATGGATTTCTGCAATCTACAAAACAGCATCTACAAGACTCTTGAAGATGAAAATACTACTTCTGTGAAGTATCAAATATCTAGACTCGAATTTATGCTTTTTTACAAACATTTTTTCCAGTTAAAGAGACTGTTATCCAAAGCACAGGTTTCTGATTCCTACATTTAGTTCAGCTTCAGTGCAGGCTGCCACTCAGAAATCCTTTGTTCTACTTGCTCTATCTTTCCTTCACACTCATGTTCCCTTCTGTCACTCAACCTTGTATGCCAAGAAGGTCAAGATTCTGAGTCCTGGCCAATAAGAACTTCTCTTGCTACTGAACAGATAGACCTGGGATAGTCACACATTTCTAATAAGGTTACATTGAAGATAACCTGTTGTTACTTGCAAAATTTTAAGCTATATAGACAACATCTATTTAGGCTTGTTTGACTCAAACTTTGGTGTTTGAGAAGTTAAATAAAAATAATCAGTAGGCAAAGAAAGAGGAAAACTAAAATTCTTGAAGAGTATGAGGGCTGCTGTAGTTAAATAAAAGCCTCCAACAGATCTCAAAAACTTTAAGTGAGACAACTCAGATGGAAGTATCTGAGTTGAGCTTACCTTTTAACAAAAAAATTGTAAACTAGAAAGAATAATTTAGTTCATCTATCAGTTTGGATTGGAAGGAATCTACATCTAATTCAGGATATTGGTATTTCCTCCCCTTCAGAAAAACTTCCTGAATTTGCAAATGCATAAAATCAAGTTACTACTTGCAAGACATCTGTGCACCAAACATTACTTACTTCCACTAGATGTCCAACCAAAAGGCTAGCCCAAACTTTATATTTTAATTACAGTTTAGACATGTGAGTTTATCTCACCACTAAATGTATAATATATGGCACTTTTACTATCAAATAGAATAATGGGGAAGTTGTAGATATCAGCCATGCCTCCACATCCGTGTGAAGCAAGGAGTCTCTCATACTGAGTACATATAGTACGATCATTAACTGCTCCATCACAACAGTTGAGTGCTGCTGCTAGCTCGGGTCCAAATAATGAAATTGTTTCCTTAGTTTGGCATTTTATCTATATGCTCAGCTGAATTAGGATCTCAAGAGACATTTAAGTTTCCCATGGACATTTTAACACATTATTCCCTCCCACCTAAGCCAATGTGGGAGTTCAGTATTTTGTGAAGACATTTTTCTGTGAGATACCTGTAACAGTTAAGAAGTCTAACCTAGTTGATAATCCTAGAACTGAATGGAATATTTTTGGAGATTAAAAAAATTATATCCATCTATCTGTATCTATCCTTCTTTGCATTAGCTAGGAGGAAATAAAGATTTGATCACTATCTCATGCAACAGAGAGATGCTCTGTTGCTTTGCCAATTACCAGCTGGAGGATGTGGGAGAAAGAATCGGCATCTCCCACAGTGCTATAGGACATCAGTTGAACAAATTTATAGTAACACTTCAACAGTCTACAGAATGAAACATTTGCCAGCTGAATATGCAGCACAGTCCTACACTCATCTTTTACAGACACAAGCAACTTAAAAGCTGTACATTTACAAACTTTATATTGTGACTCCAAAGATGTAACAAAACTTTGCTTGTTTCTGGTGTACAGGACAAAGCATGTCTTGCCTTAACAGAAGAAAGAAACTGTTACCCTGCTACTTAATTCACAAACAGACTAACAAGTATAATTTTTAGATGTTACAATAGCCACATCCATGTACCCACAAAATATTGAATATGAATTAAAATATGAGTTTCATACAGCAGAGTAATATTCACTTTATACAGACAAGTCATGTTGCTATGAAAACCTTAACATTAGAAATGTAGCTGTTTAAGGCACAAATTTTGCCTTTTGACAGAAAGACAACAGAACTTAGGATACTTCAGGGATTACAATACAAGGTTTCCATCTAACCTTCTCCCCTTGAGACCAACCAGAGCACTTGATCCCAGAGGAAAGAACCCTACAGTTCTGTGCTCACTGAGGCTTTCCCACAGCAATACTCTTCTACCCAAATCCCAGCTCCCAAAGTGCCTGTTTTGCCCTTGACAGAGACAGTTCTGCTTTTCACCCCATATTATAGTTATGGGGGATTTGATACATGGAATGTATTGCCATCTCTCTCATACCTGCAATGACAAATTACAGTGTAGGAATACTTAGCATAAAAGTGTTCTCTTTTAAAAAATTACGAACATCATGACCAAAATAGGTAAGTAACTTAAAATTTTGATGTTTCAGATAGGCAAAAGACAAAATTAACTAGCTAGTATCTTGCCCAAGTTGCAATTCAAGGCACACTCCTCATCTAGGGAGTAAGGATTAGATAAAGAGCCAAATTATAAACTCTTCTCTTTGGTTACGTTTTAGTGCTAACACCTCTTATTAAATACTAACTTAGTTAAATACTGCACACTCATCTGTTTATGGTAAAGTGAAGCACATAACTGGAGGAGGTTCATCACTCAGATTGAGATAGTTGTGTACTGCCTGAGTTTGGCATGGAGACCTTTAGAAAGGAGTCTAAGTAGTTGACGCAGCCCAGGAGAACTGCCAGGCACTGCAGCATTGCGTCTTCCATTGCCACTGACTGGAAGAAAGAAATGCTCAAATGTAAACAGGCATTCAAATGCAAGACTTGTCCAGTGCACACTGACTAGACAGGGACTGACAACAACTGGAACATGACACAAAATGTAAAACATTTTTAAGAACTTAGTTCCTCTTGTTCACCACTTTTTCCAGGTGCTGAGAAGAGCTTCTCAGCAAGACTGAACGTCTTTCAGCAACACTCATCTATTATTTGTCTTCTCCTGTGCAATCTCACAGATAAGCACTAAATACTTGGTTATTTTATGCTATATAACATGATTACTTGGTCTTTGGAGAAAAGAACTGTATTAAGAATTATTATTGCTTTATTTGATCGTGTGTAATGACTGACCTTTGTAAAACTTAAATGTAAATTAACACTGAATGTAGAAAGAATTTGTAAAGGTAAATTATAGTGGATGATACATACACCAACAGGAAACCTAATATAAAGCCTTCTATTCTACAGGTATATTTTATGAAGTAGAGAAAATAAACAGGTGCTTAGTTACGTTTCACTAATCCCTGTATCCATCTTAATTATTAGATTTCTAGGCAAAGATTCTTAAAGAGTCTTGGAAGTTAGACTCCAACCATAATCAGGACAGAAAAGTGGCCCAACTTTCAACCTCATTACCACCTCAGTCCCTTACTCTATACCCAAATACAGCACAATCCACAAGACTATTATCCAGATATAACAATAAAATGCCTCAAATTTGATTTAAAAACAGTGTCTGACCACCTGCAGGCTAAGGTACCTACTTCTCCACCAAACAAGTACTAACAATTTCCTGAAACCATGTGGTTATACCTAAAGATATTCACTATAGATACTTGAAACTACCTGTTTTGAACTGTTAGTAACATTTTATACTCCAGAAATTTTTTGAAAAGGAACCAAATTCTGTGAACATTTCCAACTCTTGAGGTATTAACTTGAAACAAAAGTAACTAAAGTACTTGAGTTCCAAAGAACTAGTCAGAAGAAATTTAATTCAGTTGTTTTGGAGAGATGATGAAAGATCTGCTGGAAAAAAGTATTTCATGTAGCTCCTTAGTCACTCATATATGCTATTAAGACATGATGCAAAGTGAGGTAATTTAACACTTGCTTTAATACTCACTTACTGCAGAACATAAAAAGTATAATATGGAGGCAAATGCAGTGCAATCCACTGTGTTCTACTATGGTGTCAACAAGTTGACCCATAAGTTAAAATATACTGGAATATTAGTTAAACCTTACATTCTCATCAATGAAAAGGCACACTAGATACTAGCTGAAACTGTTCATTTTATCTTGTACTATCATGGCATATTTCTGTATTCACTATCAGGAGATCAAGTGTAACCCATTCCAAAAGAATGAATCAGAAAGGGAGCTTTGAAAAATCTAAGGATATATTCACATAGAAGATAATGCAACCAATATTCATAGCCAATAAAGAATAAATCTCAGCAATGATGACAAAAAGCTATAATTTAATGTTCCCGCCAACTTCACTGTCTCTTAAGCATTTCATCAAAAGTAGTTTGACGTATACCTTGTACTCAGAGAGCTGTAGCTTACATATTTATTATTTTGGTTCTATTTTCTATTAAATTTAGCATTTTGACTAAGTAAAGATGTGTATTACTCCCTCTCCCTATAGGAAATAACTATAAAATGCTGTAAGTTGGTATATATACCTAAAGATCATTCAGATATGGTTGGGACTTTTTCCTGTGAGTTTGCAAACAGTATGACATTATTCTGCTTCTTGCCCAGAAGCTAGTTGTAGTCTAGAAGACAAGGAAAGCACTGGTGCTTCTTCATCACTTGTCAGAGAACAAAAGCTGCACAAGACAGTGCTAATTATGGTGCTGCTGTCCTAAGAGCTACCCCATGAAACGTGCATCCCCCAGTTCGTAGAGCGAAGCACAAAGTAAAAGCCTTGATTAAAAACTGATGTTTAAATTTATTTTTTTAGTAAAAATACCTTTTAAAAATAAACATTTTAACATATTCTCCCTCAGTCTGCAAGATAAAAAGCCTTATTGTATTTAAAGCTCAGATGTGGTGGGATTTTTTTTACGTTATTTGAAAAGGTTTTACATTTAAATGTGAGCATTAGGCAGCTGACTGATAACTGTACAAATTGCAAGGCACTGTTGCACCAAACAAGCCTGTTGTATTTATGCACCCAATTACTAGTAAGTAAACAAAAAGTTCTTCTTTTAACTGGGAAAGCTATTAATTTGGCACTTCTTTATAAGACATTTTCTATCTATTTCAAATGTAACAGTGATCTTTCCAATGGAAGTTCTTAAAAGTTGTCACAGATTTTTGATTGTTTTGGTAAAGTATCCAAGAATTATGCAAGTTTCTAGACTACATTGTTTTGGAAATATTATTAGCTACCAGATAGATGTGTTCTGCCTCAGTTTAAGAGCAGAACTTCCACTTCACACAAATCCTAATAAAACCACATTTCAAGAAAACTTTCACTAGCTCTGTGCATAAAGACTCATACAGAAGGCATTCTGAGTGCTCTTTTCAGAAGAATAGCAGCCATTAAATCACTGCTGCACACATATCTTCTAACCAGTTCCTCTGGCACTGGGATACTACAGCCATTCCATATTGAGTCCACAAAAAGGTATATTTGCATTTGTAGGTATTTACATCTAGTAATAAAATCATCCAGGCCACCCAAAATGCATCTTGCACATCTAGTGGAAGGGAGAAGATATAATTCTCTCTGAATTAAGCTCCCACCTCTCAGTTTCAATAGTGCAATTGTCCTTCATAAACTCATCTCTTCCAAGAAAGCAAAGAAAGCTGCAGCATGGCAGAAATACCAGCACAGCGCATCAGAAAGTGGTCTTCCTATTAAGCAGTGCTTCCACAGACTTTGAAATGAAGAACACTATATCCTCAGGCCAGAGGAAGCTTGCTGAAGTCTTCCCAAAGAACTGTCTACATAATATTTTCAGCATTTAATGGGGTAACTCTAAATACCAAGATTTGAATACAGAAATCAATTTTCCCAGTAAACTGCAAAATAGTTTGCAGTTAGTCAAGGTATTCTTGGATAGATGGCAGACATTCTGATAAATTGATGTCCCTGTTTAATGTGCATCTTCACTTTTAATTATCATTAGCTTGTTATTTGTTGAGTCTTTCAGTATTTAAAATATTAAATTGTGTTTGTTCGGGTTTTTTGCTTGTTTGGTTTTGACTGTCAGAGTACCAAGATTATTCACCTCCTCTGGCCATGTATAAACTGTTTAGCTCACTTATGATCAAACCAATTGCTAACACTAATTTTAGAATTAATATCCTTTGGTCACATTTATCTGCAAAATACTTCCAAAAGACTACATTTAAAAAAAAAAAAAAAAAAAAAAAAGGAAAAAAATCACCCCAAAAGAATAATATGTTCAGATGTGTCCAAAAAGCATATGTAAAGAAATTTAAGTGACGTAAGCCATCCTGTTATCTTTTAAAATTGTGCATGTTTTGTTTGCCTTCTGTTTCTTACGACTCTGCAAAGATTCTTCCCATTCTACCTCTGTGCCTAAGACTATGAGTCATCTTTGAATTGGCATCAAAACAGGTAGTGGTATGGTCTACAGCTTTTAATTTTTCCTACAATTATTAACATCTTTAATACTAAAACAAGCTCTTTGTTGATTAACTTCAAACAAGCCTTTCATCCTAAAGCATATGATGGAATGATAGTTGATCTAATTTCAAAACAACTACAGAAACTTTAATGTACCTATCATAGTGCTTTTTCTTCTATTTGTAGCACTATTTATTACACCTTGCAGAAAATTGAGTATTTTTCTCGTCAGCTTTCAGGAGAAATTAGCTGAAATAGTTCAATTAGCAGATGAAGTACTTTAACACAGAATATTTTATGAACAAGTGAATGCTATTAAAAGTGTGTAACTAAAGACTGGTTTATAACTTCTCTCTGAAGAACACTTCCTCTACTGACTTCTCCAATTTCCATCATTTTCTTGTGCAGAAATAAACAGAAATCAAACTATTTTAACAAAAGACTCATCAATAGAGCATGAAGTTACAAAGAACAAGACAACTACATTCAGGAACAGGTATGAGCTTACGAACAGCAGATTAAAAACTCTGTATGTCAGTAGAAAATCAAGTCTCTTTATTAAAGATTTCAATCTCAAGTACTTATTCCAGCATATCTGCTGGTCTGCTACAGTCTTGCACTTCTTTGATGCAAGAAGGGCAGAAACTGGTGATTTCATATTTGCAATCAAAGATCCATAATCAGAGCTCAAATTTATTTTTACATGCCACATAATAAGTTGATTCAAACTCTGACTTTGGATGCTAAGTAGTATTTTCTTAAAAAAAGCCCCAAACAACAAACAAAACCCAACCAAATAAACACCCACTCCACCCCAAGATAGATTTGAGAACATGCTCAAAACTGAGATTCTAAATCAATCATTCTAGTTCAATATTTTTTCCATAATCAAGTAAGAAAACAATTAACTGAACATTTAGAAGAAAGGGTTAAAAAGTCCAGGATTACCTTCAGCTGATTATTGAAAATATCAATTTCCTGAAGTTTAGATCTGGTTTCTTTTTCTACTTCATCTAGCTGGTCTCGAAGCTGCTGACGTGCTAGTTCCTTGGCTTCTAAGGCTCTTTTAATAGTAAGAAGAGAATCTCCTGTTTTTAAAAACATCGTCAGTTAAGTATTTACTTACTCAGAGAATTTTAGGTCATAAAAAGCAACCGTTTTTAAACATTCACCTTGAAACAAAAAAGAAATTACAGACTACACTGTGCAATGCAGCATCGTGTCCCATACAAACTTAGACATTACAAAAATATACTTACTGTGCAAACTGTTCTGTTGAACTTGCTTTAGCTGATCATTAAGTAATTGCTTTTCTGGAATCAACCTTCCAAGCATCTGCTGAGATTCCTGAATAGAGAACAATGAGGAGAGAGAAAAGAAAACAGACAAAGAGGTGAGAGATGACTTTAGCCATAAGACCTCTCACGTTTATTTCCTCTGAAATGACTCTTTACATTTTCCTCTCACTGAACTACATATTATTGCTATTATCCAAGCACTATCTGTGTGGTGCTACCACTGAGACCTAGTTCTCTGCCAACACAAAAAAGTGGCCATATAAAATTTAAGCATATTACTTGAGAACTGAATCTCATGGAGCATGTAATTTGACTTGATATTCAGAGCAAAATGACAAGGACAGACTTCAGGAAATGTTAAAACAAGCCTTTACTAATAGTTTAATTCTCATTTTAACACATATTAACTTTGATTAGGAATAGAAAGACAAACCATTACAGCTTATTTAAAGAAGGGAAAATAAAGACTGTCACTTGAAAGAAATATATTATGGCCAAAAGCTATGCAACACAAACTCTGTTAGATGAGAACACTTGAGTCCTAGATCTCTCAGTATAGCACTCTTGAAAGAGGATTAAGATCTCTCTCAATTTCAACACACTATCATAAGATTATACACTGATATATTACGGGAGACCCTGCAGATGACAAATCCTTCCTTCAGTGGTTCATACATATAATCTATCTCATATATAACCCCTGCTCTTTCTGGAGGATGAAGTGCTATTTCATACACCTTTCAGAAGCTTTGACCTCCAACTTCAACTTGTCAAAACGTATTATAGAAGTATGAGGTGAAAAAGCTTATTTTATAAAAGCCACCTGAGTGTCAGCATCCCATCTTTCAGACAAACTGAGTAATTTACTTGAGCAGTTGTCTTGAATTGCAGGCTTTTGAGGAATCAGCCATCTGACAATTTCAATTTGCCCTGAAGGATTCCAAACGACACAGTTTGATTCTAAGAATAAACATCACCTAATCCCTTTATACCAGAGTTGAGTGCCATGAAAAGTTTTTAGTTTTTCTTACAAGAACACAAGGTTGACTGTATTGATATGACTTCGTAGCTGTCCCACTTTACTCTTGGCAGTCTTTGATTCGGCCTCCGCAGTGTGAAGCTCAGATCTTATTATTCTGAGGTTACTGCAGACTACTGTAACCTCTTTATGTTACAGAAAACATACTTATATAGCACAGTAAAGTCAAGGACTTTATAAATTCACAAAGTATCAAAATTAAGATAAACTATGCACTTGACTATTAGGAGTGAGATGTGTCCCTCACTGTTCAACAGCACGAGCATATATTCCTTCCAGCCCTTCAATGACATCATGAAGGCCAGATGTTCCTATCACGAGACTATTATTCCCTGCCTAGAACCAAGTGAGAGACAGCAACATATAATGCAGCATTTTCCAAATAATCTGCCCGAGGGGGCCTGAGTCCTTCCCACCAACAACCATTACCATGTGCAAAAAACTGTCCTTTGCATTCACACTTTCCCTTCCACCATACCCTGCCACCCAAAAATACCTGCATTCCCCATGTCACAGTTTGGGATGAAAAATTTAAACAGTATTATAACATATAATATTTAACAGCAAACACAGCAATCAAAAAACAGCCCCTGTCCATGCAATGGGGGAAACTTCTCTTCTGATCCTGTGCCCTGAGCAAGAGAGCATATGAGAAACTGAGACATCGCTATACATCTTATGTCTCTGCCACATGCCCTTCTTTGAGTGCTTCAGAGGAAAGCCAAATTACTTGGAACTAAAGTGTTCATCAAGAAGGCAGATAATCCCTGCAGCTAACTAACAGAAGCCCTGCAGATAGTATAAACATGACTCAAACACATACAGTTCAGGTGTTTGGAAGACAGGATGATTCTTCCACATATCCCTAGAAATACCACTCTACCAGACACCACAGATTTCTGTAACTAGCACAAATTTTCATCACCCAGGACTAATTAATTATACAGTTTCTTCCACAAGTTTGATTAAACTCCATCATGAAACTAATTAATAGGTTGAAGAATAATTACACCTTTGAATTAACTCACCTTTCCATAGCAAGTGTCAGATGTATTAAATGAAAATATTTTCAAGCTAAGATATATCATCCTACAAAGATAACTGGCAATATTGACTTTTTCATCTATTGAAGAGCTTAGGGGATCAAAATCTCTTTTTAAAAATGTCACTTAATGCTTTAGTCTCTTCTCTACCAATTAGACAGTAAAATTCACAGGATATTTGGGAAACTTTTTTTTTTTTTTTACACGTAAAAGCTATCCTTCTTCTAGGTTCTCCCCAGATAAAATATGGCCTTTTCTACTAAGTAGTAACAATTCTTTCTGGGATTGTGATAAACCCCTCAAACAACGATAGCTAAAATATTAGTAGTCAAGGTCGATGATCACCTGGGAGAAGACAATACCACAAAGCCACAGCTATTGCTGCCAACCTAAAAAAAAAAAAAAAGTCTGAAACTGACAAAACCAACAAAACAACCTCCAAGAACAGCAAGTATGACTTTACATTACAGAAGTGCTCTTACAGTTATTGTGAACGAAGCAATTTAGAAAGTGAATAGGCATAACTGAGCTGTTGTATACATGCCATCTAGTTCTAATTACAATGATCAGAGATGGTTAAAAATCACTACAAATATAGTTGTCTTTCCAAAACAAGAGTAAAACGTAGAAAAATGTGCAAAATTCATTGTTCCTCGCCAGATGTTTCAATAAAATTTCAGAATGGGGTGAAAACATTGAAAACAAAAAATTAAAAAAAAGCCATCTGCTTTTGAATCACGGCAACTGGTAACAAGTAGCACAAACTAAACGTTAGAAAGGTGAAGAATCCCTCTGCCCTACTTAGCTTTTCCTTTCATGGTGATGTAGCTAAAACCAATGTACAAAAGTTGTAGCTAAGGAAAAAGCACATCTACGACAAGCCAAGAATATGATGAAAAATGTAAAAAATTGTTAATGAGTCTGCAGAGAATACTGCCCTCTTGTTTATCTCATACTTTTTAACAAACCACTTAACTATATCTATTTGTAGATTGATTACCTTTCTCATTACTTGTTTCCCAATAGTGTTGGTTTCATGTTTTTAACCTCCCTCAGCACCTTCCATTTATTATACCCAGCTGTGGAAGCTCATTCCAGGTCCTTGATCATATGTTTTTTTCTCACATTTTTTAATGATATCTCTTATAATGGAATTGTTTCCCAACTGCAGCACATTGGTCTTTACTATAATATAAATGACTTTTATTTATGTTATAATACATACGTATATAGTGTATATGTTTTTTACTGTAACATCACTTTTTTCCTTCTTAATTATTTATATTATGACAAAAACAAAGAGAGATTTTATCTTTTCTGACTAAAGAGACTAACTGAACAAAAAACACCAAGGTATTAGAAATGACATATGAAAGTAGGATACGAGTTCCATTTAATTTGTTGAAATAGCACTTATCTCTCAATGGCCATGTAGATGCTTAGCTTCTACAGTGAGATACAGTACCTTAGATAATTTCTACGGGAAGCTTTTGAAATAAATGGATTAGAGGGAAATTCAGGTGGTTGTTGCTTTTATATGGAGATTGGTTGCACACACAAGATCAGTAGTCTTTAACTTACTCAGGTAAATGGGAGCTTTTTCATGCATCAAGCATAGTCAGTTTTTTGCCTCTTTGAGCCAGCACTGCTAGGTGCAACAATTTCCTATGCTTGATTCAATGCTGTTTGACTTAATTTTCAGTTGTCAATGCAGGAGCATTTCATTAAAGAAGAGTGGTTTCAAGCCTAACGATGGCGATTGTTTATGTCACAGGTGTCCCTCAGCAGCATTCCTCGTTTGCCGTTGTTTGCATCAAGTGGACACAAACACTGTGCAAGAATATGATCCCTAAACTACACTCTTTATGCCCAGCTGCTGCCAAAAGAAAGATGTCTTCTGAAATGTGTAATGGTGTACATCAAACTTCAATAGAAATGTGAGATGTTTTAAAAAAGGTGAAAGCAAAAGAAGTGCTCATATGTAAAACAAAAAAAATCTGAACTTTCAGGTTCTGGTTTTGTTCCAGTGAATGTACTATATTAATAATGCTTAGAAAGTTGAAATGGAATGGTGGGATTAGGTTTTTAAAATTGTTTTACACAAAAGGTCTCAGAATGTAAGTGTAAGTAAGTGTAAGCTTCTCACTGTAGTGGTAGAAAAGCACTGAGAGCACCATTACTGGCCAAGAATTGACTTTAAGCAATATAAAATATCTAATATAGAGGAAAATAAATAAATAGAATAATTAAACGCTACAATTTATCTAGAAACCTTTACAAATTGCAAAGAATATTCTGTCAGCAAAAGCTGACACCTACTCAATTCCATCTTCCATTTGACAGAGAATTTTAGATAGAAAAGTAGGAAAAACAAGTGCCAGGGCTAGACCAAGAACTAGCTGGTTTAACTGGTAACTTCAGTTTTTAAAGCTCATTATTTTATAATTAATTTTTTTAAAAAAGTATAATCAACAGGCCACTTCTCTGAAGTTAATTCATTCTTCCATCACACAAACAGAAGCCACTGACAACAAAAACAAATGCTGTAAAATTTCTTTCTCATCATCCCCCCAAATCTTTTAATATCTTCAGCCAAACAATTTACTGCTTCACACAAAAGGACTCCATGAGGATAAAATGATAATCACAGACACACCTTCAAGCACAGAAAGCAAATCCTAGACAAGTCTGAAGAACATTCATCTAAAAGAACGACAAATTATCTACAGCGGGTCCTTATGTACACAGAACAACACATCACATATTGTGGCAAGTTTGCTTAGGATATTGATGGAGCTGAGGAGGTCAACTGCAAGGCTAAGAACACAATCAATCAGAGAACGCTTTCTTACCTGTAGCTGCTGTTGCAAATGGGTGATTTCTGCAATTCTCAGTTCTCTAGACTTATTTGTACTTTCAATTTCTTGCCTTTGGGTAGACAGTCGACATCTGATATCTTGAAGCTTTCCCTCCAACTGATTTTTTTTATCATTCTTCAGAAAAAAAAAAAAAGAAAAATAATTCTCTTTTTACCAGAATGGTTTGTCATGCAAGTCAGGATCTGAAAAGTACTTTTATTTCATACTTAAAAGTTGAAATTATAAAAAATAAACGTGGTCATATCACAGTCACTACTGTGGCTTGTGTGTTTTATCTGCAAAGTGATCACTTACTAGAGCTTCCAGCTCGAATTCTAAGGTCTTCTTCTTTGCCTTCAGAACAACTATGTCTTCTTGCTCTCTGTTTCTTTGATTTAGTAGCTCCTGCCGACGATTACGCTCCCACTCAAGCTGTCGTTGCCTCTCAAGCTCCCGTTTTGCAGCCTGTAGCATTAGAAGAAAAATAAAGATATCAAAGATCTATTCTGAGAAACTACTCCACATTGCTGATATTCATATTTAATGTGCAATTGCATTACTACAAACACACTGCTAAACTGTGGGCTAAATATGCACCTCTACTGAAGCACACAAATCGCTCAATTTAAAATGTCCGCTTGAAAGCACTGGTGAAGAAGGGCTTCACTGTATAGCAGATAGGTGACTAGACAGCACATCACTCCACTTTAATCAGTTTCCCAAGATCCAATTTTCTGATTGGAAACAAGTTGCTTCATATTAAGACTTGAAGAACTCTCCAGGATAGCATCAAATCTCTTTACAACCTTCCACATTACACATTCTGCAGCTTTGCAAAGAATAGTCAAATGCTCCTGCACTGAATGCATCATTATTTGGCAATGTGGGAAAATCACAGCTTTTTAAAGTTAATCAGAATGTGTTTTCTTGAATAAATTAACTCTTCACAGGAAAATAATGCATGACGCCAACGCCCACAAGTTTTTCTCCATTCATTCAAACATCTCTTTATATAAAAACAACTTTTTCTTTTTTGTAAGTCATAGGTTAGGCACATGCTGTCCTAGATCTAAATGTCTCAGCCATTCATTTCACATGAAAAATAGATAGCTGACTCTCTCCTTACCTTCGAAACCCCAGAAATCTAAGTCCATTCTTTAAATGCTCGCTTACTAAAAACGACAGCAAATTATTCAGTGTACACATTACATTTCGTTCTCATCAAACACAGCTGCCGGTGACACAAGCACTTTCCTCTTAGCCCGTTGGTTACCTCTCTTCTTTCTATTTCTTTCCTTCTTTCCTCTTCTCTCTGCCGTTCCAATTCCCGCTGTTTCTCCAGCTGTTTCTCCAGCTCCAGCTGTCTCTTACGCTCCTGCTCCTGCCGCTCCCGCTCCTTCCTCTCCTGCTCTGCCCGCTCCAGCTGCGCCAGGCGCTCCTGCTCTTTGCGCTGCTGCTCCAGCAGAGCCTGACGCCGCTTCTCAAGCTCTAGATTGCCACGTTCAAAGTTCTCCCGTTTTTTGTCTTCGAACGTAACTTTCATGTGTGGAAACATGGGGCAAAGGAGAATTAAATTCTGCTACTGACTTAAAAAAAAAATAAAACCCATATATGCCGAATCAAAATGAAATAACCTTCCAAGAGTACTAGATGCAGCTCTCAACTACTGACAATACAGCTCTACAGGTTCCAGGTTTTATCAGTAGTGTTTATATTGTAGATCCTCTTAAACCCACACCATTAGTAAACCAAAGTACGAATATTTAGTTCCCATTCCTCAGGTTTCCAGGTTTCTCCACAAAGCCCAACAAGTGGGTATAATTTAGGCAAATCATTCACCAGTCAATCCTCTGTAAGGACGCAGGATCTGGAATTCCTCTGTACCTTTGATAATAGTAGCAGGACAAGAACTAACTTCAAGGCAAAGAATTCTGCTGATTACACTATCCAAAAGCCATTATGCAAATGATCAGAATGTATTTAAACTTTCTATTCTCCTAAGATTATTCGTTACTGTCAGGAAAAGAAATGCCTTTCTTAAGTTCTTGAGCAGCTGAACTCAGGAAAACTGGATTCCTGCAGACTGGCATCCTCATCACTTACTGTCCTAAAAGACCTCAGTTCCACCATGAATTCCCTGACACTCTTCTGCAAGAAAGAAGAATCCTTCCCCTGTTCCACATTCCTGGGCCCCTCCCTCACAGTTCCTCCAAATTATTATTTCAACTTCACCTTCTGTTTCTTTTCATACCCTGCATGTCCCATTCTCATACCCCATAGCCTACATTTCTCCTCCTGCATGACCAATATGTACATTTTTGGCATCGAAGTCAAGAGATAGCACATATTTACTTCAAAGTGTGCATGCACTAACAGTGAGATATACTGGCTCAGCATCTTCTGAATCAGTTAAATTTTTGTCTTCTTCTAAGTTTGGACCCCTTTCCTATCACCAATCAACAACTTTCATAAAGCTTGAAAAAATTTTGCCACCTTGATGTTTGTCAATTTTTTTTAAAAATTAGCCACTGAGTTCAGAGCATATTAAGCTACAGACTGATAGACAAAGAACATGATTATAACTCCTGCTGATTTAGGAAAACAAACAAAAAGAAGGAAAAAAATTATGTCAAGAAAATCAGTTAAAATAGGTGGAAGGTCAAAACACTTGCAAGTAGCGTGGACATTCAGATACCCTCTTCAAGGCTCAGAAAACACCTACCACTAAGATGGCTGCCCAACAAGATAGTATGGTTACTCTGCCAACTCAAGGTAGCTACCAGAAAAACAAACCAAAGCATATCCAAAATACAAAAATAGAAGAGAACAACTACTAGCAAATTAAGTAAATAGCTACTGGCTTGTGTAACCATGCTTAAGGCAAAGTTTCTAAAAGGTTATAGAAGCCAACAATAAAAAGTCTCTCAAATATCTCAAAAGAAAAAAGAAAAAAACACCTAGCCAGATTTAGCAAAGCCACTGAAGAAGCAAGATGACATTCACTACTATAAGCTGACCATACAACGGAAAATCTATACATCAAATACAGTAAAAGGCTTATACACTCTAGTTCCTCTTTAACTGAAAGCAGAAATGGTTTTACAACAAAAATAAAACCAAAAAAAATTAAGAGTAACAAGTTGCCAAACCCAGACAATGTTAATTCACAGTTCAAATACAAAATTCATGAACTACTAGCTGTGCTGTGCAATCCACCCTTTAATCAACATCCATGCTGTAAGACTAGAAGATGACAAGTGCAATACCAGTCTTTAAGAAACGACAGTATAATGATCCTGAAAGCTACAGACAAGTCAGTCTACTCCCATGCTGGGCAAAGTAGTGAAGGCTACCACAGACAGAGAGTTAGTATACATGACTAAACGTAATAACATGGAAGAATGAATGCAGGCAAGAGCTGCCTCTCAAGTCTAATAGATCCAACTATGTCAATAAGTAAGTTGAAAAAAGAAGATCAGGTCAACAGAAGAACACTCGTGTGATTTCAAAATCTAATAAAGAAACTAAGCCAAGGCAGCGGTCGACCTTCCTGACACTACAAACTGCATACCCAAATCCTCTGATTCCAACGACACAAGGCTTTGGCCTCAAAGAGCCAATACAGGAGAGTTATATCTCACCTGAGACCAAACATTTCATTGTGAGACCTCAGTGAGGTATGCTTCATCAAGTCCCTGCTATCTACCTTCATGCTCCTATTGCCAGAAATTAACCAGCAGATTGCCACCAGCAGTTAATTATAAAATAAAAACCAAAGACAAGAGTTGTGTCTGAATTGCTCACATGCAGATCCCCTGAACTAACCTGGCATGGAAGGAGACAGAAGGTCCTTGGGAACTAACAGACAGTTGAAAGGTTAGAATTGAGGGGTGAAATAAATTACCAACTTTCACAATGACAGAAAGATTCTCAGTAGCCTCCTTCAAAGATCTCTGCTAGCAACTGTGCTGTTCAGTGTGCAACAATGATCTGGAAGAGATTGAAAAGTAGCAAGACAGCTTCTGGAGATGATGCCAGACAGTCATGGTATTAAAATAAAAACCTGACTGTGAATAAGTTTAGAAGCACCTCACCAAACTGAGTGATCTGGCAATGACGACGCAGAGGAAATTAAAATGTGAATGAATACAGAGTAGTGTCTAGGGAATAAAAATAATCCTAACTAAAAACACACAGTTCATGAGCTCTAAAATGATTAATAGATTTGTGGAAGGATGTTGGCATTACTGTGGAAAGACTTCCAAAACATCAACTCAGACCTAAGCTGTGATCAAAGAGGCAATACAGTGTTAGGAATCAACTAAAAAACTAAAAAGTAATTTAGAATAAAACAGAAAAGCATTATTACAGCACTGTATAATCTGTCATGTTGCTACCTCTTCAACTGTGTGACATTCTGGTCATCTTAGCATAAAATAAAAATACAGGAAGTACAAAGAAGAGCGAGGAGAGGATCAGAAGTGTTAAGAAATTTCCTAACAGTTAGCCATTTAGCACCTAGGGAGCTTTCTATCCATTTCGTTTTTTCCCCTTTCTTCCTTTCTGCCCAAAAGCAGAGCTGCTAAATCTTGTATGAATAAACATATTGTTGCACAGACTGCAATGAGACAGGCCTCTATATGTATATTGTGATCTTTTTAAAGACTACATAGGCCAAACTATGCTCCACATAAGTGAGAAGATGGAGGTCGTAAAAAGTTTTCATTGCAGTCCTATAACAGGGCTGTAAAGTGCTGCTTCTGTTGAGATTGCATAAGTAGTCTGAATGTTGTTCATATCCCCACTGTCACTCGCAAAAAGGATCATGCAACAGTCAGAAATTAGCTGGACCAAACAATGTCTTGGTTATGCTTCTGACATTTCACAAACTGATCTGGAAAGAAAACATTTCTTAATAAGCCTTTATAACTCCACAGCATATAACCTCATGATAACACCTCTTTGGTAACAGCACACGATACATCTCTGTTTTTGCTTGCTTACCTGGTAATTTCTTTTCCAGTTGCTGCTGTTCTTCTTCTAATGCTGGTTCTTCTGGTAACCTTTGGTCTACAGATCCTGAACTTGCAGCAGATACGCCGCTACCAGAGCGCACTCTTCTGTCAATAAAACAATAATTCCAAGTTGCTTAGAAGAAACTCCGCCTGCCCAATTTATTATTTAAATATGAAATCATAAATTAAATGCAACAATGTGATGTTTAATGATATTTAATGTTCCTTCGGTGCTACTGAGGATTTTACTTAACCGTTGCCAATAAGGTAAGAGTATCCTCCAGAGTCCTAACAGCACACACAGGTGGCCTGAGAAACCTTGTTCACAGTGCACAGCACCATGCAGCTTACAGATGTGTTCACTGCTGTCCCCAAAATATCTTACTTCTAACCAGCCTGAGGCTGGGGAAATGCCAACTTAAAATATAAAAAAAGTTGCAAAGACAGAGGAAGACCTCACTATAGTAAAGCTACAAATAGACTGCACATGGAATAAACAAAAAAACCTGTAATCCTCAGGACACATAAAGTAACATGAAGCTATAGTTCTATGTAAACATCTCTTTTCATTGCTGTTACTGTCTTCCCAACCGTTTCTCCAGGAACAAGTTAAATAGAGAAACAGAAGTAACAACTCACCACTAGGATTCAGATACAACTGTAACAAAAGATGTCTGAATTTGCTACAGTGTAAATTCATAGCACACTTTGAATTCTAGTACATCCCACTTGCTCTGCAGAGGTGAAAGGTTGAACACTTTAAATATATATAGCCAGACTGAACAAGTTTTGGAAGCTTTGCTAGCATAAAACTTTAACCAAAACTGTATTCTTACAAGGAGTTCTTGCTACTTCCAGCACCAAGTGCTCGTAATGAAACCAAAAAGCTAGACAACCATGTCCTAAGGAGAAGGCATTCTGTGACATAGATACATTACAAAAAGAAAGGTTACTTTGCAATATCTTGCACGTTACACTCACAGGCCATCTTTCCCAAATGAAATAAAAAATTAAGAGCAAGAACCCAGAATTATTACCAGTTACCTAAATGAAGGTGGAATATACTCTGGAGGCAGTACAGGTGGCAGTGGCTGACCAGACATAGCTACATCAATTAAGTGCATAGCCAGAATAAACTCTTCAGCTGTAAGTTTTCCATCTTGATCAATATCGGAAAGATTCCTTTTTAAAAGGAGGGTAAAAAGTAAGTAAATGCTTAAATCTTAAAAATCATTGTTAAAAAGCACAGTTTAAACATATTGAGTTCCAAATTATTTCATTTTTCATTATTTTTTTTCACACTGCAATGTTTCTTCAAAACAAGTAGAAAGCAAAAACCAAATGATTCACTATTTGCCACACTTCTCATGCACATGTGCCTTGAAACTAACCTTACAGCCATGGCTTTTACTGAACTTGCTCTTTGAGTGCTGCCTGTACCATCCACTATATAACTAATGTCAACCAACGGAGTTTTCTTGAACACCTTGTGAACATCCACTATACAATATCATTTAGAAAAGAATCAACTCAGATGTTTGGTAAAACTTTTGGGTTTGATCTTCCGTCTTCTTCTGGAGGCTCCTATCTCACATTCCAGAGCACATATTTGCATTAAAATCAAAGTCATTAACATTCTAGTCCTGACAAGCACAGAAACATTTTAGCATTCTGTACATATTTAAAACTATGGAGTAACACCTCTGGGTGGCCTAAAAACAGTTCTCCAACAGATGCACAAAACAGTTTTACTCATGTTAAGGTGGTATTGGACAAAATTTAACAGCCTAAATATCAGCTTTGTTCCTCTAGCATGCTACCTTCTAATCACACAGAAAAATCTCCCATGCTACTGTGAAAAACAAAGGTAAGCAACTGATACATTCTTCTGATGCCTCAAGGTACAGGACTGTGTTTATGGGATCATAATTTGGAAGACAATTATAGCCTCATTTGATCCATGCTTGTGTTATTAAACTCTTCAGGCTGGGGCACAAGAAGAAGCCAGTAGAAGGAAAATCTAGCATACAAAGATATAATTGATCAGCTACCCTAAAAGTCTGGGTCCATATCTTTGTTAGGGAAATAACAAGAAAGCTGACAGGCTGTGTATCAGCACTTCATTTTGTGTGTCTAGGAGTTACCGAATCCGATCCCAACAAAGTGACAAATCTCGCCTGAGAGAACAGCAGCAGCAGTTCCACTGCCAGGGAGTAAGTATCAGGAAAGGGAGCAATACCTAGGACAACAAAAGCTGCAAAATCGACTCCTTATCTCAATAGACTTGGTAATTTCGAATGTCAGAGATTAAAAGAGTTATGTTTAGAACTCCTGGAGTACACTGACGTCATTCCCCTGCCCACACAACCTACTTAAATGCTGGCAACAAGAGAGTATTTTCTGGTTAATCATCTGCTGGATGACTGGGTTGTTTTTTTTTGGTTTTTTTTTTTTTTGCCTTAAAGTAGCTTTGTTAGGAAACAGAGAAGGGAGGAGTGCTTTTTAAGATAGAATAAAAACATCAATGCTTAGCAAAGAAAGCAAGTGCAACTGAAACATCATATTAGACCTACAACATAGTTGACATCCTCGTGCAGAAGTCAGATGGTCAAGGGTTTTCAAGCAAAGACTTATAAAGTATACAAGTTACAGAATACATAGAAATAACTTTCCATGTGGCAATAAGAACATCATAAACTGCCACAAACAAGAAGTTGAAAGGAAACAGAGAAGCTGAAACAAATCTTTTAAAAATCCATTATTATAAACGTATGTAACTCTAGCCCCTTGGAAATAAGCCCTTAGAAACTCACACAAAAGGCAAATAATCCCCAAAGAATGTATGGTTCTGGATTAAGCTGCCTTTTTACTACCTGTACAAATGTATGTGTTTCATGGCCAGGGATGTGGAAGACATAGGAAGCTAAACACCTGGTCTGCCTAAAAACCCTGTAATTGAAAACAAATTCATGGAACATCTATGTACATAGCATAAAAGAGACTCTTTTTTCTTTCGTGAAGTAAAATCGATTTCAGGATAGCAGTGCAGGATTCATTTTATAAAGTTATACATTAAAAAGAACAACATATAATGATTTATCAGTGGAGGGAGATCAAAAAGGGATAAAAACCACACAGTATACAGTATAGAGTCTTAAGTACACTTTACAGTGTGACGGAAACTGAGGGATTTATTTTTACCATATTGTAGCCAGCTGAGCCTGGGGTAAACTTGACTGCATAAGAATAGTTCTTGCTTGTGGACCTGACAAAGTGAAACAAGGATTAACAGATAAGCAACTTTCGCATTTTCTTGCATTACCAAGTAGCTAGTGCACAAACAGAGCTTAGTTCTAAATAGGTAACATTGAAAAGATGTTATCAGCATGAACCAGGCTCCCTCCCAAAGGAAAAAAACTAAAAAATACATAACCTTTCCCTTCTCCACAACAACCAGATTTAAAAAAAAAAAAAAAAGGCAGCTACAGAAGGCAAAGAACTCTAAGCCAGTATATCATTCTAGTTTCTGTCATTCTAGTTTCTGTCTGAAACAAAAGGCACTCTCGTCAGTGGAGGCACTGCATGTGGCTGTACAAGTTTTCACATAACTCATTGCCACCCTTTCCAAGAATCATTTCCCAGTGCCAACTTACTTTGCAGAAAATAAAGAAAGTGATAAAAAGATCCAAGCTATAGTGAATGTTTGCTTCTAAACAAGATCATTAAGCAGCTGGGAGATTTGAGCAGAAAAATATTGACAGTTGCAACAGAGAGAAAAGAGAGTCCCTTATTATCTAAACTAAATGCTATTATAATTGACCTTTTACAGTTCAAAATAAAGGAGACAAAATACTGCTTCAATACCTGTTAAGTGTCCACTCATTGTTTTATCATGGCTATTGAACAGCTGCCTATACTTCAGCCTTGATGACTGAGGTACTGCCCACTCTGCCACAGGCGGCACACTAGAATTAGAAAAAGGGTAAGGAGGGGGGAGAAATAATTTTAAATTTAATCAGATGAAGTTAACAGGTGCAACAGGATGAAGTGCAGAGATCAAGTTTTATGTCTGAAATTTTTCTTTTCAAAAATATTCTCTTCTATTCCTGAAACGACAAAAAGTTTGAATTCCGTTTGAAAACATTTATCATAATTCACTGTCTTAGATGGTTTTTGGTAAAGTTGAGAGACAGGCCTAACTTTTGCTTTTTCCTTTACTAGCAGAGAATTAAGTAGCCTAAACAATTTAGAGGAGCTAAAAGCTTTTATCTAAACATATAACAGGAAATGCCTTACCAGTCCACAGAAGCAATATCTCATTTTACCCTGTCTTTAACTGGTAGTCTTAGCCAAATAATTTATAAGCTGATTAAAGAAAGAAAAAAAAGTAAAATATGCTGAAAATAGAAAAAAAAAAAAAAAAAGTGTGAAGAAGCTATATTTGAAAGCAACTGAAGTTTTTCATCATGGAACTCAACTGACATACGTAATAAACACAGTTCCAATTCACTCATGTAAGAGATTGAGTGGTTATTTGTGTATTGCTTATAAATTATTGCTATAATTTCCCATGCTTGAAGGCTGACAAGGCTTCACACTGAAAAACGATGAGCACAATTTTTCTGTCTTTAAGCATATTCAAATTTTGCCCTTTTTTGTTAAGGGGGGTGGGGTGGGGAAAAAAGTACACCAGCCAGATTACATAAGCATTTTTAAGAGCATACTAAATCACAGTTAAAAAATGGAACAAAACCCAACAAATTCCTCCTTCCTAGTCCACTGAGCAGATAAGCATAGTAAGATCTTCCAAAGCTGAGCTGAGGATTGTATAAATATGCTACTAATTGACTTCATATTTGATTCTTACATGACAAGACCCAAAACAGCTAATACCTCTATTTCTATTTTTTATTTCCAAACTATTATGCTGTCATGAAAATTTTTCACAGAAGCAAAGCAAAACCAAGTTGCATCTTAAATAAAAAAATTAAACTTTTTAAAAAAATCTTAAAATAATAAAGCTATTTAAATTTTAGCCATGCAATTTCCTTTCTTGCCAGTTTTGCTAAATTTGGAGTTTCTGCACATTAAATCTACTTTTGTCTTAGAAATATATGTACCTTTGTCTGTGAAGTAAGGTTCCTATGCATTAAGTAAGGAAGCTCTCCTTCATGGACACTCAAGAAGTAGTTTTGGAAGAAAAAATGCTGGAGGCTGAAACAGTTGACATGTATGCCAAAAACCATGCATGACAAGAGTTCACTACTGGTGACTTGGCAGAAATAGTGACAAAAGCATTGGAAATGGAATTTCTAATTTTCCCCTTCTGAAAGTTCAAAATAATTCTCAGCTAGGGAAAAAAAAAAAAATTACTTCAACTTTATCATTCAATTTAATGGACTTAGGTCTTCTCCCTCCACTTTCCATAAATTCTGCAAATCAATTACCTTGCTATCTGTTTTGTCCAAAATAAAACTTGAAGACACAGGCCAGGTCACCGCTCGGCAGAGAAGCTGTTTTTCTATTTGTTCTGTTTTTCTGGTTCTGGGGAACCAGACACACACATAAACTTATTCCCTACCAACTTACCTAGCCACATCAAACGACTGTGCCTTTTGTAGTTTTGCATTTAACTGTGATCCTGGACCAGATCTACTAAAGGAAGAACTCTTTGGCAATGTGGCTGTAAATAAGAGAATACAGGTATTCATTAGTATTAGTATTTTTAACTGTAGAATTTCAATGCCATTAATTTAGTTCCTAACATTAAATAGAAGCATTATGGTTTTTCTGAGGGTATCATTTTTAAAAATATTAAGATAACAGTGTCTAATAAATTAGGCAAAAATACATAGGTGCTTCCCTCACGTCTTTTTACTTTTGCATTTTATGCAAGCCCTGTTGATATCAAATTGCATTGTGATTAATGTTAGAAATCCTACAAAGTCTGGTATTTTAAAGTAATCCCAACAAATAGCAGTACTCTCATAGTTATAAAGAGAGAGGAGAGGACCAATATCTAGGCAACAGTTCACTGGCAAGCTAGATTTATCACACTGTTGTTGTAATAGGGTTAATACTTTGCCCAGCATGACTGTGACAGTATGGTACATTCACGTTTCTTCTTTTAATTTTTCTATTAGTTTGCTAAGCAATTTCATTGGGCTAAACCAAAGTAAAGTCCCTACCCGAGGTCATTCTTTAAAGTAAGTTAGAACGGCTAATTCCATGTCTACTGTTCTCTGGATCCAAAGAAAATGGCAAAATAATTTGTTAATAGCAAGAGAGTAAACAGTCTCAGTACATAGCATACCAGGATGAGCAAAAGCAGGCAGAGGCTGTATAACAGCAGGAGCTCCATTAGCCAGGGGAGGGACTGCGGCTGCAGGAACAGAAGATACTAATGGTGGAGACATTCCTACTACTGGAATAGATGCCATTGGCACTGGGGCAACAGTTGTAAGAGATGGCATGCTGGCAATGCCCCCAATACCTATGGGCAAGAAAAGGAGATGTTTTTTTTTTTCTAATTTAGAGACTCCTAATATGATACAACAATTTAACTGCACCCTGCAACCCAGCAGTAAATGCAGAATTAAAGAGGAAATTGAAATGGAAACTTCCACACCCCCTTTGAAAGAACTCTCACAGTCCGCTGCACCATTAGCATGGTGGGGGAACATGAAACAATGCAGAGGGAACAACATACCACTTCATAATGTATGCATATAAGATCACGCTGGATGCAACACTGACCAAAAAACTCTATTAGCATTTGCTGAAGAAAAGAATTGTTTGCCTTGAACTAAATGAAGTGCACCACTGTCAACTTCCAGTGAGTAATGAACCCAAAGCCCACACTGAGCCGCAGCTGAAAAGAGCAAGCTTCAGGATAACTGCTTGCAGCCCATTGTCAAGATGAAACAGTGCAAAGCTAATAGGGTAAAGCACAGTAATGAGTTATTTTAGGTGTAAGCACAGTTGCATGGATAACAGGGAGGTTAAGGAGGGCCAGTCATGTCAATGGGAAGAATAAGAGTGTGTGCAAACAACTGAGATCAAGTCCACAGTGAATAAGAAAAAAAGAAAATCACAGATTTTGCTGGTTTTCTTGAGGGTTTGACTTTTTTATGCCTTATCTCATTTAAGCCATTATTTACTCTGTTCAGTTTCACTGATTTCCTACAGTCAAAAATAAAGCTGTTTCTAAAACTTGCAGAAGCAACAACTGATCAAACCATAAGTTTGCACACAGTTTATCAAATCTGCTGTTCTCTCAAGGACAGCAGGGATTCCCAGCCACCAATCCACCTGAGTCACAGCAACAACTAAAACAAAGGTAAAGAACCTCTCACTACAGAATACAGCAGAACATAAAGGCGTCAAACATAAGGTTCAGCTTCATTTAGTTATTTTCCTCTCACCATCCTATTTTCCCTCTTCTTTTCCTTAAAATGATGGTGACCTTGACAGTACTTGACTAGGAGAACCGAACCAACAGAGGAATGTTCTGATTAATATCAGTGCAGAACTGTTCATAAAATAAAAGCACAGGGGTGCATTACTATCATGACTTTTTAAAAGTCAAGAAAAACACAGCTGATCTTGCCAAAGCTGGAGATCCCCTAATGACAACAGTTTAAATAAAAGCTCCATCACTTTGGAATGCACTAGACCTGCTACCTGATCCATCTTTTTTCCCTGCAAACACTTCTTTTTGGAACATACTAAGAGCAGTATAAGACAGGAAGCAAACAGGACCTCAACCTACATTATTCAGTATAGTTGGGTGCCGAATGCTCACTGAGATTGTTTTCGGACCACATGCATGCACGTGGCAATATCTGGTTTTGAGTCCACGTACTTTTAGAAGTACTTTTTCCTAGAAGTTTTTTTTCAGAAACTGCAAAATGACAATCAAGTTCAGCCTAGGTTACTACGATACAAGCTAACGAGGAGGAAAACAAAAGATCTTACCAAATCCTGGTGCACCAGGAAGAGCAATAGGTGGTTGCTTCATGACAGGAGGCAGTGTAGATGGGAGTTGATAACCTTGTAGTTTTAACTTGATAAGTTTCATAGCTATTGAAAACTCCAACTGATCCATCCTCCCATCATTGTTCATGTCAGCTAGAGCCCTGAAAAATACATGATTTCCACAGTTAAATGCCTAAATTATGAACTTCAGGAATTGACCTAGGAGTGTGTACACACAAGTATGTATATTCGAGACTTAAATAATTTCCACTCAAAATTACTATGCCAGGCTAAAAATGGTAATGAAACACAACACTGTTTAAACTGAGAGCTTCTTGATTTCTTTCCTGGAGTGATTAATAAGTATTTTTAAAGTCTCTCTTCAACACTTAAAGGCATTACAATGAAGCATCTGGAGAACAAGGATTAAAGTAGTTCTACAAAAACTTTACAAAATCAGAGATGAAACTACATGGTACTACAAAGAGCATGGCAGAGAATCAAATTACTTAGTCTGCAAATCCGTACTTCAGCTACAGTTAAAATAAAACATTCTTTAAATCTGTGCACTTCACTAAACACTATTACATCTGCAAGTGTACAAATGTGTTACCAGTTAAACAATAGTACTCATGATAAAACATTGAACCTAGACCTTGAATAGGCTTTCATGGAAAGTAGTCTGACTTAAACAGTCTTCTTTTTGTTTCTTAATTTGATGGTTAAGAAACCCATGCTCAGCAGGGAAGAGGGTTGAGTACTTGAGGGGAGAGAAGCAGGAAGAGGAATGTTAGTTCCTGCAATCGCAAACCAAAAACAGAGTAAATGCACATTAATAATGTAATTCATTGTAAACTTAGTTTGAAACATTACACTTACTTCTTGGTATTGATTTGAAGAATTAGGTACACATTTCAGTATTGGAACAGTAAATATTTTTAAGTTCAGGCACACAATTATGTCACAGATGTGACAACACAAAGGACACTGGCAGCCTACTTAAGCTTTATTTCTCCTTAAATACTTGCATGAAAGCTTTCCTTGACAGGTATATGAAAAATTATCCAAAACAATACTGCAATATATTGACAGTTATCTATAACTGATACTTAAGTAAGTAGACAGCCAGGTAAATGCAGTGGTAACACATTCACAAAAAAAAAAAAAAAAAAAAGTCTCCCACCCCAACCAAAAAAACCCTAGGAAAACTCAACAAACAGGCAGATCCCAGCAGGCGTTGGCACAGGTCAACTATGCATCTTAAAGAATTTCCCCTGGTTTACATCACCAGCAGGCACCTCACTCAAAATAGAGACACTGCCACTCTTCCCTGTATTTGTAAGACAGCATTTTCAGTGGTGTATCTGTCATAATTCAACAATTATGATGTCACAAAGTTAAATAATACCACTTGAAATATAGCAGCATCATACAAGGAAGAAAAAGAAAGTCTAGTGAGGAAATTGTAGACTCTGAAGTTTACAGTTAAAAATGGAAAGTACACATTACATTACTCCCTGAAAGCTGTTGAATTACTATCTATATTTAATTGAAGAACAAGTTTTGGCTGTGAGAACTTCCAGGTGTTGTTTCCTGAAGCTTTGTATCACAGGAAAGTTTAATTTACACATAAAATATACCTGCTCTTCAAGTAACTCTAGTCCTTTCTCTAATCCAAATACCAGCAGGTATTTTGAAGCCTAAATTTAGTCAAAACTTATTCTGGGACCCACATAGTGTAATGTGATTTGGATTCAACTTTCAGTCATGACTGATTAGTATGTGGTTCATTTAACAAATGATCAATTAAAAGGATCCTACTATAGGAGTTGGACTTGATATATGGTAGCCTAATCAGCAGAAAGAAGAAGGAAAACCAGCATGGTAAACTTGGATCAAGAGAAGCACAAATTTGCAAAGTGTTATCTCCTCTTCCTTGCAGAACACCACTGCTCTAGATTCTCAGCTTTTGATCACTCTTCCATGAAGAGTAAGCAACACGTTGGTACCTCCTTGTGTACTGACAGGCTAAGTTAAAGTGAAAGATGTAATGTTTATGTCTTCATGTAACTTGCAGAGACAAGTGGGAGAACCCTAGTGAAAGCAGAGCATATCTCCTGTGTTAGGCAACAGCAAGGGAAGACTGCAATAGCCATTAAAGAAAAATTTATATTACAAAATGAGCAGTATAGTTACTTCTAGAAACCAGCTAAAAACAGAAAGTAGGCTTCTCACATTTTGTTACTAAGGTCAACCATGTTCTGTTAATTTTTAATTAACATTTTTTTCTGGACATAAAAGTATTAAGAGTTTACTGGCTTCCATATGTAAGAGTAGGTCAGAAGAGGAATAT
>NW_008626020.1:0-7594 GCF_000691845.1 Merops nubicus
TTGCAGCCTCCGCCTGGCTCCAGGGGAACCCTGGTTCTGCACAGGGAAATTGTGTAGAAAAACTCCCTCTATCTAACTATTGAAGAGCTCTCTGCGGTGTACAGTGCTTGTTAATAGCTAATTAGCATTATTTAACAGTACTTCCAGCTATCAAATCTCCCATCCCAAATGAAACCAAATCAGGCTTTTATTCTAATGTGTAGGTGGAGTGTAATTTTTCCAGCCATAACTGTGTGCAACTTGCCGTTTTGTATCTGATCCACTTAGCTCTTGACAGTGAATTGAGTTCAGTTTCATTTGTCTCAGTAGCTCAGATGTTCTTAGACTTCATCCTGAAAACCTCTGCACACAGTTAACACATTAAATCCATATTTTGTTTAGTGGGGAAATTACCCCATTTCAAGCAGATGAGGGATGAAAGCCTAATTCAGTAAGTAGGGGTGCAGTTTAAAAAATCAGTGTATGCCACACTCATCATGAAGCTTTTTAGACTGGTAGAAAAGGGACATGATTGACTGCTTGGGCAGTAGGTCACCTGCTGCAGATATCACAGAGAGCAGAGAGCCTTTTTCCAAAGAAGATATCTGCTATGTCAGCTCAGATATGCTCCAAAACAGCACTTCATGCTTCATCCCTGCATATACTAAGACACAACAAACTAGAATAACACAGGATTTTCTTCTTGGTTTCACTGGCTGGAGACAAGTTCCCTATTCATTTACTCAGAAAAAGTGTCAGAGCAAGCTGTGTAGTAGCACAAAAGTAGCACAACAATGCTGATCATTATCTGTAATTTCACTGTGATGTTTATTAACATGTTGCACAAAAGTGATTTCCTTTACAAGGCAATTTCATGCCTTAATGCTTTCTAATGCATCTTGCTGCTACCTTCAAATGTACGATTTTAGAAGACATTTCTGCACATTCCTTATCAATTTCCTAGTTTTAAACTATTCAGTATACTCCAGCATGAGTATACTGAATGTCATTAGGCTTTAGAATCTATAGATCTACTGTGTTTACTTTTAAATTTAATTTTCTAGAAATACTCAATTACTTATAGGAACATATGATTGATACTTTTCCAGCCCTGGTGGAATCCAGTTTCTTGGCTCAGCAAAAGTTCACTTTTTGAAGGATCACAGTGGGAACATATTATTTCCAAAGTAGGTTTTGGCAGTTTCCTGTTTCCTCCTCCTTGCATGTACTTAGTTGTTTCATTGTTCATTGTGGTGTGCTGAAATCCTGTCTCTACAAGCTCGATTCCTACTCCAGGTGCTTGGTGTCTTCTTTTTATACCGCTTCAGGTGTTGTGGTTGAATTTGCCTGCTAAGCAAGAGGACAGAGGACCTAGGGCTCTTTGAAATCAACCTTTCTGCTTGCTCTTGTTGGGCTTTGTACTGAGTTAACAGCATACTCCATTCAACTGCAAAAGCTGCATAGCCCTTTCCCCGACTTTCCCTGCCAAAAGCCCATCACAGAACAGGTTGTCATATATGATTCTTTCATCCTTCTGCCAGTTTCTTTTTCAGTTCAGCCCGAGTGTCTGCTGTCTGGTGTTTCTGTCATGGGGTGTATGTTTTAGAATAAACAAGGTTTGTTTTAATTTCTCCATGATAAATTAACCTGTTAAAAAAAAGTAATTGCTTAAAAAAGCTAATTGATCTAAAATACACCAGTTAGTGTGTCTCATTGCAGAGCTGGAGGTGTGTCTAAGCCCCTTTGCTCTGCTTTCATGTCAAAGGCTGTTTCTACCTATTGAGCACTGCTGGAACTGGATACCTGCTCTGTCAGGGCCAGCAAAGCAAAGGTACAGGACATGGTACTAACCTCATCTCTGAGGTCTTGTGCTCCAAGCTACAGAAAGGAGCATGTTTGCTGTGCCATCTGAATTGAGGGTGGGCCAGGAAAGTAAAAAGGAATCAATCAGTTGTGCCTGAAACTAAGTGTGTACTTTATTTAGCAGCATGAACTTTGTATTAATGTGGAAGCGGGAATTGTTTACACCTGTCAGAGAGTGAGAGTGAGACAAAAAGGAAAGAAAACTTCACAATTATTGGAAAACAAAAAGTTAAACCCCTGTATGTTCAGCTCTGATGCTAGTCAGATTTCTTAGTAGTTCTGAATGGTGATGAATGGAAAACTAGACTCCCTTGAACCTAAATATCCTTGTATTGCAGTTAATCCTGCTAGATATAATTGTAAATCCAACAAAAGAACTTCCATGTCCACAGATGAAAACATATCTTTGTCAATCCTCTCACACCTTCCTGCCTACTTTGCCCACCTTGAAGTTCCAACGAGGATGAATCAGGGAAGGACACTGTGTTGGATTTCCAGTAAAATTTGGCCATGCACATATGATGTAATTATATGTCATGCCAGACAATAGCTGTATTATGTCACCCTAATTAAAAAATGGACTGCTGTTTGAATAAGCTACTGCCTATCATGATGTCAGTCTGCACAATGCTGTTGATTTGGCAGACTTTTAAGCAAAAGTATTATAACATAACCTCTTTCCTCTTGATCACTTTATTAAATCCAGATTGATCTTTCATCCAAAATGTCAAGGAATCTGCCAGCAGCTTAGCAATTAATAAGAATAATGACCTGCCGTCAAACAAACAATTGTGAACTCGAAATACAGGTCATGTCTGTGTTTGCCAACAAGATACAAATAACTTCAGCTGTTCTTGATTCTCATCTTTAAAAAAAGACATAGATACTAAGGAGAGTTTGTTAACTGCAATTAAACTCAGGTTCCTGTTTGTGTGCTCAAAGATTTTGGCTCACAAATAGGGACAGGTTATGCTAAGTCTGCTGTGGCAACTTTGGCCTCAAGCTATTCACTCTGCTCTTCTTCAAAGATTTCTGCCCCTACTGCTGGGATTGCTCAGCTAATCATAAAGCAGTTGCAGATCTGCTTAAGTCATAGCTGGATGAATTGGGAAAGACCAAAAATCATGCCATTATATGTTAATGTGGCAGAGTGATACAGCGTCTACTTCACAAGAAGCTGAGCCAGCCTTGCAAGGAGGAGGGGGAGATACCTGAAGTGGGCAGATTGTTGGAACAGAAAATTCTTCTAAGCTTTCCTAAGCTCATCTATGTTTACTAATGAATCAGAGCTCTAATTCCCAATGAATTAAGCATATGTACTCTGAGAGAGTTTTGTACTTGAGTATTTCTAAGAATTGACCCCTTAAATTCTTAAGTTATATGATGGAAGGACTGAAGCTCCTGAATCACTTAGACCTTGCAATGTTGTACTGTAATTCCATTTAAAAATTCATACAACTCAGATACTACCTGTAAAAAATGTTTTTGATCAAAAAAAAAATTGCATACCCTGAGGGAATGTACTGTTTGTGGTTGACATTTATAATTAACAGGTTTTTATTTTAAAGGTTGAATGCTTTACATTTTTGGCCAAACATGGAAGTGAAACCATGTTATGTTGCAGTGTAAATTTATCAGCACTTCTACTTTCCATGTTGCCATGTTTCCTTGTTGGTAAGATTTTATTTGCATAAAAGGCAAGAAGCATCCCTATTACAGTGCCAGGGAAGATGAGTGAAAGTGCAAATTAAGTCAGAGGCAAAACTCTTCCTTAGTTTAGTGAAATCAGAGTTTTCCTAGTGTGTTTAAGATTATATTAGTTCTTTGTAAAAAATCTCGTCCTTTCCCTTAGAATAAACCACCATAGCCTCCTGAGTGCAAAAAGAGTCACTGTACTAGCATAAGCCTCTGAACACCATTGGAGACATTGCTTGAACAATGTGATTTTATTTGCTTTTATTCAGCATGAGAAGATAAATCGATTGTTTCTCATGTGTGTATTAATATCAAAGCCAAAACTAATCTGTGCCAGATTGTGCATGGGAGAACCTTAGAGCTCCCAGTCATCTGGATACAAGTCGCAGCTTCTTGCTTGGCCTCCAAAAGGTCATGTGAAAAGGGTTTTTTCACTTGTTTTTGAAATACCAGCTCTTTCCTGGCTCTCCATTCTGTCTTCTCAGAGCTACCAAACCAGTGGCACTGTCCACGTAGCCAGCAGCTCTCAACCCTGCTCTCCCCATCCCTCACTCCTTTTGGTCTTGTGGCCCCTGTCATGTGAAGATGTAGAGGATGCAAGCTGCATCCCTTCTAACACACAGGGAGTTTCTTGGTAGTGGCTTCATACCAGTTCAGAAAGATGTACCATCATTTCTGAAACGAGTGTTATGTTCTAGGAATAAAATAGCCAATAGATGTTTGGGCTATAGTGCTGCCCTCAGTTTAGCTGGGGCACTGTCCTGGCTGTGAAGTTTGCAGTGGCTTGTAAGCATCTTCCGATTTCAGACAGGTGCTTTTCATGCTGCTTATGTCTGCTCAAATGCTGTATGTTTTGTGCTCTGAGGCATTTCCTGGCTGCTTTGTTTAAATTTCTGATTAATTAGATATCATCAGGTTGAAATGTAGTTAATTACAAAAACAGAGGTAGTTGCTTCAAGGATGATGCTCACATATGTAATTTTTTCCTGTTGTTCCCTCCCATCCCCTAATTCTACTGTTGAAAAACAACCTGGGTTTTGTTTTGCTGTGGAAAGACCCCATACAAAGAGGACACAGAGCTAGAGCTCAGTTGTGCACAAATTGTTGTTGAGTGAAAGTATGAGAAAATGAAGAAAATATTTTTTTCACTACCTCTTTGAAATCTAGTAGAGGGGCCTGAGTGTGGTAAAGTTCAAACTCAGCCATTTACCTTAAAAGTAGAACACAGAAAACCAGGTACTTTAAGCAAGCAGCTTCTGTAATTTCTCTTTATATAGTGTGAACCTGCCTCTCCTGAATAACTAGGATTTTGGAGATGTCCAGAGTAGTAATTTATACCTGTTTTGTACTTCACTGCTTCACATCCAGTTGGCATGTGGTATTTAAGTGGTGGTTGCATTTCATTTATCAGCTCAAGGTTTTATGCACGTAAACATGACAAAAAGCGTGCCAAAAGAAGTATCTGTGTATGGATTGAAATGATCCACTAATACGGAAGACCAAGATATCAACATCATTTGTATTTCATATACATGCTTATGCTAAATAATTTTGTTTTCAGACTGTCCACTGATATTCTTACTGGCTTTCTGACTCCGAAATAATTACAAGCCTCAGCTGTAGCTGAAGTGTTAGTCACAGTGATTTAGCTCTGCTGGTAGTGTTGTGAATTATTAATATGGTGTGGGGCAGCAATAGTGAAAATTATCTGTAGCTGTACTTCCAGACAGCACTACTCATCTCTGTTGGTATTTGCACTCATCCACCTGTGTAAAACTGGGAAACTATTGAAATCAGATCCTTGTTTACAGTAAAAAACTTCTGTTTAAAAAAAAGTTAGTTTTCCAGTTGCCATACCCATCCTCACATACCCTGGTGTCTCAGTGCTCTCAACACTTTTCAGTACTGTGCTTGGTAAGACCACAATGTGCCAAATGCAGTTTATTTTATTATTCTGACTGTACTGTTTTGCTAATATTTTGGTTTCTTCAGCCTTTCTCAGAATGGCTAGAGCTCACAGCTTCTTTTATTTTCCAGTGATGTTTGTGAATACTGAGCATTACAGTGTAAATAAAAAAGGAATTCAGATAAGCTTAAGTACTTCACATAGAAACCTTTGCAACTGATTTACAGGCAATGATCAGTCTGAGCAATAAGCATTGTAGTCACCACTGAAAATTATGATTAAATTACCTTTTTCTTGCCAAAAAGAAAAAGTACATTTCCAAATGAAGATAAAAAAGTTGCAGGTGTAGGGAGGTTGTGCAGAAGAGACTCTTCACTCTCCTGGCTTTCATTACCTTAAAGAGCTGAAGGGTGTTGCTCCCTGTCTGAGGCAAGGCAGCAAAGACAGACAACCACATCCTTGCTGTGCGCTTTATGTTCTCAACTTCAGCTTGGGGTTACCAAACCTGCTAATTCCTCATTCAGCAGAGATCTGAGCTGGCTTTGGCTGAAGGATTTTTTCTGTACCAGATGAACATGAACGCTGGTATGCTTCACTGCCTAGGGTGTACCACTGAGCATGTCCTCTACAGGCTTTTACTGTCTGCAGAAACTATCTAACTACTAAGATAGTGTCTGATCATATAGAGCAAGTCTTTTTTTTTTTTGTATAACTGAACAGAATTTATATTTTTAGCCTTTTTCCCACTTATTTTTTAAACATTTTTCCTCATGCAAGTGAGTAGCAATTTACTGAATCTTACAGTGTATGTTCAGTTGTAGCTTGTACCCAAAGAGCTGAGGATGTTACATCTTCAGTGAATTATGTGGTAGTGACTGAGTTTAGCACCAGGACAGCATGTTTCACTGCATTATTTTTTGTAGTGAAGGAAGAGAAGAATACCTGTAGGTGGCAATAGTACCGAAGCTATAGCCACACACCATTGTGAGTTATTTAATTAGTGGGTTGCCATCAAGTTAGTTTGCAAGTTAGCCTTCTGCAATTCCACTTCAGTAAACTGCTTTACTGATGCTGAAGGCCAGGGCAGTGTAGTCCCTCATGTCTCAGTGCAAATCTAAGTGCCAGATTCTCTATGCTACCCGCACTGTTTGGCTTAGGCAAATTCATGGATGGCTTTAGAAATTTTGTTCCAATATTTTTTGTTTTGTTTTTTAACCAGTGAGTGCTGACACAGATTTTTAATGGTAGCATTGAGAGAAGTGTGACATTTTTATCATTAGTGTTGTTTTAATGCACAATACAAGAACCTTCAATAATACAGTCACAAATTACAGAATTCTTTCAGAACGGGAAAAAATTTTGTGTAGCCAAAATAAAAAACAAACAAACAAAAAAAAACAACAAAAAAAAACCCAACCAAAAAAAACCCCACCACTGTCCATGGGTGAAGCCCAAGTTCTAGCCTGTGGTTGCTCTTTCAAGGTGAATTCATGACACCGATGGGTAACTGCAGGGAGCAGGGGAGCAAAATGTTACCTGTGCAGCTCAGAGGGCAGCCAAGGGAGAAAGTGTGCTATAAGCATGAGCACGAGGGACCCTGTCAGGATTAGCAGTTGATGGGCTGGGGTGCTCTGTGTTTCAGCTACGCTCAGGACAGACTTGAGGCATTTTATCTGCTGTAACCCGTGATTGCTACAAAATACTCGTGGAGGCGTGGCTGGCTCCAGCTCTGCAGGACTCAGAGCAGTGTGTCAGCTATTCGAACTGCATTCAGCGGGTTGTACAGTGCGTGCCTTTCACAAAGCACTTCTTGAGTAGGAAAACAGCTGAAGTGACAAAAGTTAATTCACTTGGTCACTGCACTGTGATGCACTGGATTTGCCACTGCAGTGGTTAAAGACCAAGCAGGATTACAGAAGTGTTGTAAGCGAGTGCACGGGTGCAAAGTAATAAACAGTTCTTAATTTACAGTCTATATCAGTATTTCTTCTGCGTGACTATTACTTGATAGGTTCCCGTGGTGGTTTCGCTCCAGGCAGGAGCCGGACACCACGCGGCCGCTCACTCACTCACTCCCTCACTTCCTCGCCCCGACAAGGGAGGGAAAAAAGGGAGAAAAATACGAAACCCCGTGGGCTGAGACAAGGAGAA
>NW_008626021.1:0-4018 GCF_000691845.1 Merops nubicus
CAACCGTGGGTCCCCCGTCGGCAGCCACCGCGGGAAAGAGCCTCGCTGTGCTCTGGACTAAAGTGCGGCCGCCCCGCGCACCCGCCTGCAGCCCAGCTGAGGTGGCCGGTCACACACCGTCAAAAAGGTGTAAAATTGCATTGGAGAGTGAAAACAGGAGAGAATTACACTAGGAGTGATGAAGCAAGTTTTCTAAAGGCTGTGGATAGAAAGTTTCCCACAGTGAAGCTTACCAGGCTGGGCTGAGGGGTCCCACCAGAAAATTAATGGAAGATGTAGGATTTCATCTGGAAGGCTGGTATGAGCTGCTGAGATCACATCAGTCCATGGCCCAGGCTGTACGCTCTGAAGAAACTCATTAGTCTCTGTAATTAACCTACTGCTGATTTGGGCTACACAACAGTCAAACTGGGCATGTCAAGTTGTCATAAATTATTCCTACAACTGCAGTTGCTATTTACCTGCTGAATGTATTCAGTGGAGCAGTCTTTAGTTGTGATTGTATCAAAGAGACAACAGGACCCTCATCTAACACATTCTTGTTCTGGTTTAATCAATACACCCCAAGTACATAGTGCTTGATTTTCCAGCAGGTGGGGTTTGTTTTTTTTTTTTTTTTTTTACAGCATAACTGCAGGTAATAAATTGCAATTATTTTCTCTCCAAAATTTGCAGCCTATGGGTTGTGATATTAAAGCAAGGCACACAATTAACAGTAAAACACAAGGCTAATTGTGCTTCTCCTACCTCGAGTGGCTACGTACACTGCTGTGGCAAGGACTACACCATAGTTACTCTGAGAGGCCTCAAACAGCAAGTACAACAAATGCAGGTACACCAGCTCAAAACACAAAAAGACTGCAGCACTTCCTCAGACATTTGAGCATACCAGCTCACTGGGCTCAGACATATTTAGATCAACGCTGTTTTTTGATTTCTTTTTGGTGAGTTTTGTCCCAGGTTTTGGATACTTTTCCTTGCTGTGAATGACCTGGATATACTGGTCATTGCTGCTGTTCTGCGGATCACTGCTGGATTCAATGGAAACGGAATCAGATTCTGTTAGAGATTGCTCCAGCTTTTGTTTTGACTTTGGTTTCACGCGTGGCTCAGGACAGTTCAGGTGCACTTTCTTGTAAGCATATGGAGGCCTGTCCAGGTCTAGCTCAAAACCATCATTCCAGGATTTATAATGCACTCTGGCCAGATCCTTGCTCATAAGAATATGGCCATCAGCATGTTCCCCAATATAAAATCGTGGTGCTGGGTGGAGATCAGAGAGTGAGCGAGGGCGGTAGGATCTGTTCATGTACTCTCTCCCAAGTTCCTCTTCATCCTCCTCATCTTCACTGGGGTGAGGGGAATACAGCTCACTGGGATGTGGTGTTCGAACCACGTATCTTCTGACATTGCGTGGATACAATTCAATAATGTCCCCCGATTCATCCTTTCTGAAGTGCCTTTGGAGGCGGGAGGTAGAACGGAGTGATCTTTTGCGGGACTCATTTTCATTAACCAGAAAATACCTGGTAGCATATGGTCTACGTCCAACAAAAACAGGAACCCCTGCCCCGAGGGCATCTGGATTTACCTGCCGAATGCCTTTTCTAAAGAGAGGCTCAGAATGAACATCTTCAGTGTGCTTTTTGAATGCCACTGGCGTGTAGGGCCTTGTTTTAGAGAGCTCATTTGCACTCCCATGCACAACGCTTGGGTACCTTTAGGAAGGGGGAAAAAAAAAGCAAAGAAATATTGAGATACACACTTTCTATGACTGTAATTAAAATGGGTAAAAAAGTAATTTCTTTGGAAGTCAAACACTAGATTGTAAGGATGGAGATTACAGAACCTCCATGGTTCCACATTTTTAGGACCAGTTTTGAAGAACATACCCTAGAAATTAGGAGATATTTTTAGTCTTCCCTGGCAAAAGGCAGCAGACAATTGACATCTCAAGTTACATTCCCATTCTGTTTTCTTATTGTGAGAACTGTTCTTTGTATGATTATTTAGGAAAAACCCAACAGGTAGCTTAAAACGTTAATCTCCTGATGTCCAAAACTGGTTGTCATACAACTAGACCTGCACAGGCATTCTACACAGAATTCCCTCTCTTCAGTGTTTGTCTTGTTCATGGAAACAATATCCTGCACAAACTACATCAGATATACACTTGAGGGGAAGCTTAGCATTTACCTTTCCTTGAGGTGTGTGAAAACTCCATCAACATTTCTAAAATGTTATAATCCTATCTCAGTTAAGGGAGAGTTAAGGAGGTGGTGTCACAAGCAACCTGAATACTAATGCATGAAGGAATTTGCTTTTAAAAAATTCCTTATCTGTTTAACTGCTCCAGGCAGTCCGAGCACACAGCTGTTTTGTAATTAAACCCAGGTGTGTCACAGAGCTGCAGGAAGTAATGCCATTTCAAAACCAAAGCAGTCTTGCCTGTTTGTGATATGATCGTTTCTTGGTTTCTGTACACTTGGTACTGAGGGAGCTGGTGTTAAAGATGTTGAAGTCGTGGGAGTTGCATTGACAGGTCTTGCAACATCAGCTGAGGGCACAGTTTGAGGCACAGACTGGGAAATGGTTTGTATTCTAGTGCCTTTGCTTGCAGGAGATTCAAAGTTCAAGACGCTGCCATTCTTTCGGGGAGTTGAGGACCAAACGGAAGACTCCTGGCTGATAATATCTGTTTCATGCTCTGGTCTCTTGTCTTTCCCATCCAGATTTTGGATTCTGGCTAGAAAACAGAAGTTATTGCAGGAACTGTCCAGGTGTATAAACTTAGAAGCAGCTATGTAAACGCAGGGGCTCAAATTCAGCCTTCAGTCAGGGGATCCAATGCTAACAGAACCACACTTTGTTCAGAAAAGAGAAACTGGTGTCACACTGGGAGACGTGGTGATAAAGGGGTGGATCAACATGCTGCAGTATATGACAGATTTTGTGGGGGGGAACACAGAAAAAAAGCTGGACATTGCATTGTAGGATTCTATAATGGGCAACAAGCCAATGTCTCTTCAAGTGTCCCCTTTCAATTCACAGAGTAAACCACTCACAATATGAAGGTGGCCAAATTCAGCAATCTGGCTACAGTGACTGTGCTGGTCACAGCCAAAAGCTGAATTTGGTTTCTGTAACAAGGACACATACCTCATTGTCCTTAATAGTCACTCCTGATCACTATATTGCTATATATCAGGTATTTCACCATTTATCTGTCCACTGGAAAGCTAGAAGGGGGTCACAGTAGCATTAATATCTAGCCAAAAGGCTACTGAATCATGTCTTCTCTTTGGCTTGGCAAATTTTTACTTGTTCTTTTCACTATGAGGCATTAGAAGGATCACACCCTTTCTGTGGTTTCTCATTGCTAAAACCTGAGAAGTGGAAGATGCAGGTTCATATTCCCTCAGGCACAGCAGACAATTAATTCTGAAATCTTTTTGTTGCTGATTAAATATTTAACCATCTCTAGGTCAAAGAGTAGAGGCCATTCCCTTACTCCTCTTCTGTCTCCTAACCTCTGAATTTTATGCAAGGCCTGACATGATTTGAATAACCTCAGATGGTTCTGCCCTGTTGTTGGTAAACGCACAAAAATAGCCAGTCCAAAGATCCGAGCAGCATTAGGTATAAACTACACACCTTGTCTTTCAGTGCTGCCAAGGTTAAGTCAAGCTGTGCTCAAAAAGCATCTAACATGAGGACCTCAAAGGAAATACAGCTTTTCTAAATGTAGTTGAACTTCTCTATGTGAATGAGAAATCAACTGTTTTGCATCCAACTTGTTTATTAACAGTGACATCTTTTAAAGCTCACCAACTTACCTACTGCCATTTGAACCACTTTTTTCTTATCTTCAGTTCTTTCCTAAAATACATTCAGAAGAAAGAAGCAGTAAATTATTGTGGATTAGAGAGTAAATCCACTGCCATGTAAGGATGAAAATTAGTTTTACATTGTGAAGTACTGGAAATGACTTTAGAGAGTGTCATGGTTACAGGGGCTG
>NW_008626022.1:0-5442 GCF_000691845.1 Merops nubicus
AATCCCCCCCGCAATCCCAGCCAGCACACCCCCCCAAACCAGTACAATTAAAAATATCTCAGTTCAGCATACTTAAAACAAAAATGCAAATCAGAATTATGTTACACCAAAGTTTCTTATAACATAGTTTATTATGTTTTGATGGTCTATAAAGCAATATGAACAGGTTGATAAAACTACACGGAGACAAAAAAAAGGAATAAACCAAAAATCCCTCACCCTCACTTCCTCTCATACACACATTCCCAACATTAAACATGAAAAATGTATGCAAATAAAAAATAAACTTTTAGAGATAAATCCAATTAGTGTAGCAATGAAAATGTTTAGTGAACCTTTTAGCAGATAATTTTTGATTTTTCTTTTCACAAACAGTGTGTGGTTTGTTGAACTTCATATAAGTTGAAAAACAATGGACAGTGTTATTTACTGAAGGCAAATATGGGCTACTCCTTGAACGAATGACAAGTTAAATTACAGTACCATCACTGACTTCTGTTATTCAGAAGGGTCCCCAAACAATCTGATGCAAGAAAATGATAATAATGTGAAAGGATTACTGGAAATGTGTTGGCCTATGGTTATCTCATGTGATTGGACAAGAAAAACAGAGGTTAATTTTCTTTTCTCTTTTTGGCAGTTTGATTAAAACAACTGGCATTTTCTCTCCTTATTGCTTTCAAGATGAACAGCCTCCACAAATTGAAATGATCAGCAAGCAAAAATCACATAAGAGGAAAATGCTGTGAATTTTTCAGTCTCAGGCATTGTATCTATGTAGATTTTATTGCAAAAAGCAAAAGCACTTTGGATGACATGACTCCCTGAGAAGTCTTTGATAAGTCTTTCTAAGGAAGACTGAGCTACAAGTACAGCTATTGATACCCTTATATTTTTATGGAAAGCCTGGTGTGAAGGGCTAACTGGAAAGGGGAATTGAACTCTCCCTGCACTTCATAAGACCTTAAAAATCTTTCTTTAGGGTGGATAAAGCTCACTCTCAAGAAGAGCTTGTGTGCTTTGCTGATCTATACCAGCCCCTGCAGATTTAGTGGTTGGTCACTCTAACTAGTGTTGCAGAAATAGGCAGACAAAGAACTGTACAAGTCTTCAAGCTTCTTATTTATACTCATGGTACAAGGTAAATCTTCAGTCCTCTGCTACTGTGTACAATTAATGCCAGAAGTAAACTGTTCTAAGGATTTGAGACAGGAGGGTTTTAACTGCTAACCACTCTACTTCTATTTTTTCAGTGTTAGAATAAAATTAAAACTGCAGGATATCCTTACCCATACTTAGAAAAAGACAAGCCTGTTCTGGAATGATTCCCAAAGTTACTTGTGATGTTTCTCTTAGTGTAGAACAGCACCCAGTCTACATCTACACACCATAGCCCATATCTCCACACTCACTTTTTTACTCCAGCTCTCAAGTTTGGAAACACTATAATTACAGCCAGCTATTCATTCACAGAGCTGGCCTTTGTCCAGCATCAAGCATTTGCCTGGTGTTCATGAGAGACGTTAGCTGTGGAAAATAATTCAGTAGTAATGTAGCAATCTCGCTGGAGGGCCTCTTCAGCTCGTTTTTGTCCTTGAATCCTAGTGACAAAGTCAGCCCAGAACCCCAGGTTTTGCCTTTTAAATATCCATCTTTTTGTGATTCACATGCAAGCCAATTCTGAGACACAGATGCCACTGAAGCATCTTCTTTTTCTTTTTAGAAACAATTTTTGGGTTATGAGGAATGTTATGAAATTTATGGAGTTCTCTCAGGAGAGCAAGAAAAGCACAGCTGACATGATGCATATCCACAGTACCACCAAGGAAGGTTCCCACAAGTGGAAGGGTCATGCACACACCATGATGTTGTCTCCTGTAAAAATGAATCCCTTGAATGAGTTTGGCCCTGAAGTGTGAGATTCAGAAATGGAAAACACCAAAGACTGCACACCGAAATGAGTGTGAACATTTCCATACGTTTTCTATGGATAACAAAAACACCTTCACCTGTGTTTTATCATCTGAAACTGTATGGGAGATTTAAAATTTTATTTTACCTATTAACTACACTGTTTATATTTTTTATTGTCCTTATTATGTTTATGGTATGTTATGTTATGAGGGAGTAAAAATAAATTAACACAAGAAAAATAAATCTTTTATGCATACATACTTTGGAATGATCAGTATCAATGAAACACATAGAAAATAAAAAAAAAAAAAAAAAAAATATCCCATCAGGTTCCATCAGTTCTTTATGGAAGCAAATTTTAATTTCTGATGCCATTAGCTGTTAGCCAACCCTTGATGTAGAAAGCTTAATGGTACACAGAAGTTTATACAAGCCTTTTGCTTCAGGCTGTAATGGATCAATAACAGAAACCTAGACATATTTGCAAACACAGAGGTATGGAAAGAAGTTACTTAAGGTTAGAGCTGACACAACAGAAAGCTAAGGATTCATCCAGTCCTTAACCAATATACTAGAAAACATTTGCTTGCTTTCCTTGTGGTTTATGATGTGTACTAGCTTTTGTTCTGTTAAAAAGACTGTTCTTTGTGCTGCCCTGGTAGCTACACAGAAATTCAGGTGTAAATATATGAAAGAGGGAGCACTTGCTTCTGAGAAAAATGGACAAATGTTTGTGCAGAGAAGTCTGCAGACCATGAGGGTAGGACATCCATGAAAAGAGGAGATTAAGTGTATGAGAAACATAGCCAGCACTGATTTAACAGCACAGTAGAGAATGGGAAAGGGCTCAGAAAAGTAAGGCATTCGAGCAAGTCACCAGAAGTAACACAATGAAAAAGACTCCCTGGGGAGGCAGAAATTTCTGTGTAATGTCTCCTGGAAACCAGAAAGTCCCCAAAATACTTCTGGTCCACTTGGGAAGCTGTAGGAAATAAAATATTATTGATGATAGAAACACAGAGAGAGAACAATGATCCTCCCTCACTGGATATTTTTTGTTCAGGTGTCTTTTATTCTGGGAAAGAGATTCTGTCAGCTGGATGTACACAATTTAAAGCATAGAATAATTATTTATTCACTAATACATGTGGTAGGTAGGTAGGACAACCATGTTACTATGCTAGGCAACTGGCATAGTTACTCTGAACATCTCCCCACTGCATCTTGCACTCAGCTCTTCTGACTGGACTCTCAAGCTGCTTAATTTCCTCCAAGCCTCCATCCTTCTCTCGGCCCTAGATCCTGCTCCTGCTTTTGGGTATTCCCTTACCAAACACCTAATTAGCTCTCCTAACTCCCCATTAAGTCTATAATTTTCAGATGTCTTTTCCCATTTGTCTCATCAGACACTTGCTGTTTCCCATCCATTCAACACTCTACACTCCTTTATTCCCACTGGTTAATTTCCTTAAACTTTTTGGCAATTGCTGGGGCTGACTTCTCTTTACGCAGGAGGGGAGGACACAGAAAGAAAAGGAAAAACCATCTGGTAGTGCCCTGCTCATGACACTTCTTTCTGCAGCTGGGGCTGTAGAGCTTCCTGAGGAAACCTCAGTCAGGCTCTTAAAAGTAGCCCCTGATCTAAAACATGGGAGATTTCTGAGACTATATAGCCTATATAAGACCAATGTGATGAGGGCTGTGTTTGCTGTAAGCCAGCTGCTGTGTACGTTGCTGCTCCTGAAGAACAAAAATCCAGTCCATGTGATTAGATGTTATCATCTGAGGGAAGATGTATCTATTAGATGCTTCATGAACATGAGGGCAGTAATCCTCTTGTCCAAACACAGACATCTAGTACCATTTTCAGTGTATTGATTTATTTGAAATATCCTCAGAGGGCTGGCAGATACAGCCAAGAGAAGACTCACAGCCTTGTGGAGAACGAGCCGTTTGTACAACACCTCTGCAGACAATACCCGTTCATAGCTTCAGTGGCACTACATTTCTGTGATTGAACTGGCTAAAATGCTCCCTCTAATGATCCCTGACCTATGAACTACTGTTTGCACAGAGCCTGCTGTGATCATTGAGAATAAATTTTGCTTCAGGAATTCTTGCTTCTGTTGTGATTTTTATATGTCTAGTGGTTTGCCTATTGTAATAAATGCTGCCCTCTGTCTGTGTGTTGCTCAGTTGTGATTCAGGGGTTTCTAACTCATTTAGGTTTCCAAGTGATTTTTCTGTTATGTTGATAAATTTCTTATAAATAAAAATATCTACTCATTTCTTTGAAAATCACTGATAGTCAGGATTTTCTTAAAAATCAAAACAGGTATCACCAGGGATAAAAGAAAAGAACATTCTACAGGCAGACCAATTACAATCCAAACCGAACTTTCTAAAAGTGTAGTTCAATGAAATACGACAGGAATAAGCACAGGAGAAATACCTTATGATACAAAAGGAGTAAGGTAACCCAAGAAGTCTTAACAGAATCTTTCACGAAGCTTCACTATTAGTATCATAAACTGTCTGTAGTGACCCTGTTATTGATTGCACAGGAATAGGTACGTTGAATGCATAAAGTCATACTAGAGCTACAAAAAAGAAAGAATTTAGGTCTTTAAACTGTGGTTCCACATATGTTTCTCCTGTAGCATTAGCTCAAACAATCCCTGTCCTGTGTCAGCACAACTACTGATCTGATGGAACAGTTCAGGGAATTCATATAATTGAAAAATACTGCTGTAAATAGAAGATGTCATTTTGCAGCTAGTCTAGTTACTGTTTCTCCAGTATCCCTCAGTGTATGACTGCGCCAGCTAATGATCCTACAGAAGTCTTTTAAGAGAAGTGGAAAACACGGGTAGAAGAATGAGCAGATACAAGCAGGGGATCCTGAGCAGACTTGTATTACTTTTCTGAAATATGGGGTTTATACCTGCCGGTTTTACCCGGGAAGATAAGACTCCCAGCGGGACCTCAGTAATACCTCCAGGGTGGTCTTCTTCAGTGAACAGGAGGACCGTGGCGATTAAAGGAGGGGTGGGCAACAATTGCTTTCTTCCTAAATAAAAGGTGTTAATAACATGAAAATAACAAGCAAAAACACCTGAGGCAGGCACTGAAAACGGCACCCACCCCGGAGGGAGAAATGAAAGAGCATGTTGTTGCAGTGCGCCTCCTGGAGGCAGAGGTTTCTGTTGCCTCTTTGTCCCCAAAAATGGGCACACATCCAGAATTTTCCATACTTCCCAGGTTGTGGTTGGCTTAGCTACCACAAGACCAATCCCCTAACATCCATTGGACCCCTGACCTGTAGGTAACCCATCCATGTATCCTCACAGGACAATGCCTTTGTAAACCCACCTACCTACCTGTTAAAAACCCCTGGCCCAAAGGCCACATGCTCTTTCACTTCTCCCCCTGGGGTGGGTGCTGTTTCAGTACCTGTCTCAGGTGTTTTCGTTTGTTTTTTTCATGTTATTAAAACCTTTTATTTTGGAAGAAAGCGATTGTTGCCCA
>NW_008626023.1:0-5759 GCF_000691845.1 Merops nubicus
TATTTATAAATATAATTATAAAAATATAATTTACTACTCAGTATTTTTGTGTACACTTTATCTGGATAACAATATATGAGCACAAATATATATGTTCATTTAAATACTGAAGACTCAAAAAGATTAAACCAGTTCTCCAGCAGTCTAATATAACTGTGTTTCTGATTAGAATTTCAGAAAAGTACAGGATAGTTAGGTAGTTCATTAATACTACACCTTCCATTGTTTTTGAAAATCTGAGCATTAATTTGTAGGACAGTAATCTGCCTTTCAGCCAGCAATAGGTGTGATTTTGTCAGTACTAGTTGTCTTGTGAAGTATCTATCTAGACAGTATCAACAACACCACACCCTTGGATTACTAATTCAAAACCAGGTCTTTTTCTTGACAGAAGCAATCACCTCATCTTGAGCTTCAAATTCTTGAAGGTTAGACTCTATTTTTCTCTCTTAAAGTCTTAGGCAAGCAAATGCCTTAAAAAAATTTTAATTTCTAGAATACACATTCACATTCAAATTAAGGCCTTGCTTTTGATATGGTAACCTGCCAAAGACATTGCATAATCTTCCCTCATGCATTTTTTAACATAGAACTATCCCTTTCTAAGAGCTTATGTCCTCAGTGATATTATCTGAACAATCAGAAAATTACTTAATAAAACCATCTTGTTTTCACCCTGTGGGACATCATTAAATATCGGAAAATTTCTGCCATTACTGCAAAATATAAATAGCAGTTCACCTCTTCACCTCTGAGATTCCTTGGCAGCTGAGATTTATTTGTTGGATGTAGTATTTATATTTGTTTTCTGTTTGATTTACTGTTATATGTTAGCGAGTAGTTTCAGGAGATGATTGTCTCCTTCCCTTACTAATACTTGAAAGATATTTATCAGTTTAATTTTAGTTAAAGAGATTCAGTCACTGAGACTCAGTAGTAAAAGAAATAAAAATTACAGTGGTATAAATATTGCTTTAATTCATGTAGAGAAGAGATAACTTATATTTATAAACAGGTAATCTTAGTAGTGTATAGTATGAAAACAACTTCCACCTCTTTCCCAGGCAAATGGGCACAAGAAGGTAGTCTATGGATATGAAAGTGATGATTAAAATCTAAGAAAGATAATGAGAGATTTTGCTGTTCAGTGAATTCTGCAAATACCATTCTGTTAGCCACTGCAGAACTATTGCTGATTTGGACATTTTTTAGTTTTCCAGTGATGTTATGAGTCTCTATAGAGTTCAAGCACATTGGTAATAAACCTACTTTATTTAGTAGCCTTTCACAGACCTCTGAGAAGTAATCCACCAACCCCAGGGATCTGTTTGAAGTAACCTTGGAAAGGGTTGTTCTGCTTGAAGACACACATGAATCATTTAGACTGTAAATACAAAAATGTGACAACATTTTATCCTGACTTCATAAAACATCTGGAAAAATAGCTAATTGATCCATAATTATTTTCAAGTACTAGTGCAATGAAAATTTCAAAACTATAATTGTAGGTTAATAATATATATGTTTATGTTATAACTTTATTTATAAAGGCAATGGTGAGTAAACCAAAATGAAAAATTCTATGTCTTACATATATTCTCAGACAATTGCATTTATATACAGATATATACATGCAAACATAAAAGATTCTGTAATCGGGAGTTTTTAACTTTGCAGACATTTTTGTTTTATTTTTATTATTACTATGCTTTTGCACTTTCCTCTACAGGATTATGCTGAACTTCATGACTGTTTTGCTGCCTGTAGTGTCACATATATAGATGCTAGCTAGGAAAATTCTTTCATTCCATTTGTAAATATATCTAGATTTCATCTAAGGGCACAATGCTGGAGAAACGGAGAGGTATCTTCATACCTTAAATGGTTTACTAAAAAATAATGAAAGAAACATGAGAAATAACAGATAACATCAAATAACTTGCCAGAAATTTGTGAAAAATACAACAGATGAACAATGCTGAATTGCTTTGCCAGGCACGGAGGGGAACTTCAGTGTTTTTGTGTCTATGAGAAACATTCAAGTTCTCATTCTCTGACAAAGATGCAAGTCTAGCACAAATGTGATTCTTAAGTCAGAATGTTCGAGCCAACTTAACTATATAATGTGAAAGCAATTCATTTATACAGCAATCCTTGAAATAAAAGCCAATAGAAAGAAACTGTTGATTCTTGTCAGTATCAATTATGTTGAAAATACTACCATTTTCTCTTTCTAACTATGGGATCATAATCCACACTAAAGTATATGTTAGCTTAAGCTGGATGGGGAATTATTAGGCTTCATGTAAGTAGTCTATAAAGTCAGAATTACTTTGTTACTGGAAGATTATGCAGTCTAACTAATGGAAAAGACCCAACTGGACTAAACACTGTGTTTTATTGGCTCTAGTTAACGGCATGCAGTGGACAGTCATCTGGACTACATTTGAAACACAGCTGAATGGAACCTAGCTTAATGAAAGCCCACAGGCTAAAAAGTGAATGCTACAAAGCAAAGCACAGAGCAGTTAATGTACTCAGCACCCACTGACTGTTTTATAAATTAGTAAAAGAATGCCTGAAAATCAAAACAATTTGAAAATGCATTTCCTTTACATTCTATATGGGTGCTTCAATCCCTCCGTGCTCCAGCATTTGTTTTTGGTGCCAGGTAATAAGCTGGGACCTTTATCTGACATCTTAATCTGTGAGGTCAGTGAGAATCTATGTGTTCTACTCCCATTTGGATAAATTCCTCTAGCACAGGAAAATTTCTCACATGTTTTTCTAGAGGTCCAGACAAGCCCAGAAAGAGCTACCCAGCCTGTAGCTTCATTAGAGCCAAAAAAAAAAAAAAAAAACACAACAGCGTGAAAATGTCATATGGAGCATAGAAGATGGGGACTTGGACTGGGACTCAGGCAGTAATAAATCTGTAGTGCATTGAACCTACCTTACATCATCAACAAGAATTTATTGGTCAGCACATGTATCAGATCTCTGTTGTAATTTGCAACCATGTCACCATTTGTTCTTGCCACAGAGCCTCCCTATCCAGGCTGATTTCACCTGCAGCTCTCCACATGACTCAACACTGTTCTAGCTTTGTGACTCTCAGCTCTCCTTCAACATCAGTATTGAGTAGCCCAGGCAAATTACTAGTCATTTGCATTAATACCCCTCACTGAATACTTCCCACCCATCTTTGTTCAGATTGTGGAATGTGCAGTGCTCAAGGCCAAAGAACTCAACCAGCTCCAGACCCTGCAGTCAAGAGCATTACCTTCCTGTTTTAACTCACAAGAGATCCTATGTTTTTGAATAGTTCACAGCCCTTTGAAAAACAGTATGATGTGTGGCTGGATTCCTCCTTGCACACCCTGAAACCTTTATGTTTCTGCATCCTGTACACCTATAGCATTGTGAACACACAACCAGTTTTATTGCATCTTCAAAAGAAGCAAGGTTATCCTGAATATTTTAGCAACCACACTTTCCTACCTCCCAGCAATAAAGATGTAAAAGTTTAACTTCAAAATTACTTGCTTTTGATAGTAACAGGTTTGAGGTGGTTTTTTTTTGTTTTGTTTTGTTTTTTTGTTTGTTTGTTTGTTTGTTTTGGTTTTTTTTTTCCTTTCCCCTCCAGATCTTCTCCTTGTTTTTCTTCTTTGAAAAGGTTGTGCACATACCTTGGCAGTTTAGACTTTGAATGACCTTGGCAAATGTTCATCTGTTGCAAACAGCTTGTTAACGTGACAATAATGTTGACCTTGAATTAATTCCTCTCCAGGAATGCAAATTGCAGAAGTTCACACAGAAGTGAAAGAAACAATTCAGTTTTATATTGTTTTCAGTTGCCTCACACCTGCTGTTGGGTCTAGGAAGACAGATTAAAAACGTGGTGAGGTACAGCAGGAGAGATCTTAGGTCAGAGCTGTGACAACAACTTATGTTTGTTTGTTTTGCATTAAAAAAAGAAAAAGATCATTTCCTCCACGGAAGACTTCATTAGCACCCCTGGGGCTTTTGTTGTATTCCAGATAAAATTAATCTTTCTTCATGGTGTCATATAAAGAAATTAGTGTCTCTCATTGTTGATTTGCATTTAAAAGTTAATTGCATGCAGGTTGGTTGGTTTTTTTTAACTTTTTTTGGTCAAGAATATTTATTAGATAAGTGTGGTAGTTTCCTTACATTTATGTGTACTCTTTCTACAAATAACAAAATGGTTGACAAAAGTATTTCAGAAAAAAAAGTATTGTAGACTTTCATCATATTAGAAGTAAGGAGAAGTAAGAAATCATCATGATGTTTCCTTTCCTTTCTTTTCAAACAATCTGTCATAATCAAGTATGAATACAAATGAAGCCACAGGCATCTTGTCAACCATTTTGTCCTATTGTATTCATTGGAAATGCCTTCGTATCTCAGAGTATATGTATAGAACTCAGCAAATAAAGGCAATTCATAGCAGCAGGAAAATGGAGGGAAAGGCAGTGAGGGGACAGAATAAATGCAAGCAATGTGTATTTACTTATACCTTACATAGATAAGGTGTATATAAGACCTTCCTTGAGGTCTTAACTTGCAGAAGTTGATGATCCTGCGGCCTATTTTGTTTTTATTTGTATTTGTATTTGTATTTGTATTTGTATTTGTATTATTTCCCATGTCCCAGAGGTTAAATTAATATTATTAAGATATTGCAAACTTTCAAAAGCCTGGAAGATAAAGAAAGTTGTTTCTCTCTAATAAGAAACAAATATTATAGTTCTGGGCAAGATCAGAAGGTGTGTGGTCATGTAGTTCAACATCTAACTAGCAAAGCTGTGAAAAAATGCAGAATGTTCTTTGAATTATACCATCTTAGGAGCCAGTTTATGATGATGGCTAATAAGAATTGAGTCCCAAGCATTTTCAAGCAAAAAGCATTTTCATGCCTTACTCTTAGGACTGCTGGAGCCAGCTCCACCTGTCTTAATGTTTCTTTGATCTATTGCTGGAGCACAAATGAGACTCTGCTTGATGATTTGAATACTGAAACTTCATAATCGTTTAAGAAAATTCTGAATAAAGCTATTCATATATGCAGTGGGAGTTGATAGATACAAGGTATTTCTGCTTGGTGAAATTCCGTACATTTCACTTTGGACCAGCAACGGTGACATAGAAATACTCTGAGTCATTTATTTCGTTTTTCTGCAAATATTAATTCACATTCTTAATGATTGTGCTGGTGGGCTCTAGTGCCTCTTGTTGTTGTCTTTTGGGAAGAACAGGAGGCATGAAAGACCATACAGCAAGAATTATTTTAAAATGTATTCTCAAAATATGAATCACAAATATAGGAAGTATTTTAAGAAAACACACTTTGCCTTTGAGGCATGTGCCACCACTTCAAATTTTCTCACAGTGTGTGTTTAGCATATGTTGACTTGGTTACAATTTTAGAGTTTGAAAAAATTAAAACATTTCTCTTTCATTGGGGTTCAAGTGTTACTTTTTTTTTTTTTATATATAAACAAATAATAATTTCATCAAATTACTAAACAAAAATACTTTATATATGTTTTTCTGGAGTTTTATTTTGACTCTTTTGGTCCAGTTCTAAACAGAGGAACCAGGTTTTAACTTTCAGCTTTTCACATGAAACAGAAATTCTGTTTTCCAAATATTTCCATATATATATGTAAGTTTGTTCTTTATACTTCTACTTAGAGAACAGAGTGATATAACAAGGTTCAACAAGGCCAAGTGCA
>NW_008626024.1:0-6647 GCF_000691845.1 Merops nubicus
AGTTCCCCTCTAGAGCAAACGTGCAGGAAGCTCATAGAGAGTGAGGTTGCGTTGTCGCAGCTCACCTTCATAATGTCTACAGGGAACTCGTGGACGCTCACAAAGAAGAGCAGACTGCAGGAGTCCGTATGAAAAAAAAAAAACAAACTGGCACCCAGCATTGCATCCATCTTAGGTTCTCATGAGTGCATGCTTGTTACTAGGGGTATGTGGGTGCAGCTTTTTTTGGGCGTTATGTCCATGGAACAGTGCTGTAATTGCCAGGTTATAAAGGTGATTGCCACATTCTTCTGTTCTTCAGACTCTTTCAAGTGGCATTGGAAAGCCAATGCTGTGCTGAGGGTGATATTTAGTAATGAAATCCAAAGACCATTAAGAGCTTCCATTAGTTTGAGCCTGTGGTATGTGAGTCTCATGTGTTATTCTGGACATCTGAAAAACATTACCGTTTTGAAGAGAAAACTTTTTCTTGGAAACATTGTTGGAGCAGACTATGAAGATCTTGGTTGTTCCCAGAGCTGGGTGTATTTGTTACGGAAGCTGAAATCACTTCTAGGAACTATGTTGGTTTTACTGTAGCTGTGACATTGAATGTCTTTCTCTTCAGTGCCCTCAGGTGACATGGTAGCTGGACTGGTCCTTTGCCCATTGGCGTGGCCAGCCTGCTGTGTCCTTCTGGCTGAAAAGGGGTAGATGTAGATTTGAAATAACGAATAAGCTTTTACAGTGAAGGTGGTGAGACACTGGAACGGGTTGCCCAGAGAAGTTGTGGATGCCTCATCATTGGAAGTGTTCAAGGCCAGGCTGGATGGGGCTTTGAGCAGTCTGGTCTAGTGAAAGATATCTCAGCCCATGGGAGTAGGGTAGAACCAGATAATCTTTAAAGGTCCCTTACAATCCAGACCATCCTGTGATCTTTGCAGGCAGCATACTTGGGTTTTCCTTGCTTTACAGCGGTCTGTTAATGAGTAGGACTAGTGTGGGTTGGATTTGAGCGATGTTCCTCTGCTTTGACACCTGTTTGCTATGGACCTTAATCCCTTTTAGGGCTGTATCTCCCTGTGATACTTTTGGGTTAGCACAGGGCTGCCTTACTGGAAGTGTTTGTGGTGTGCGCTCAGCTGGGGAGGGTATCCCAGTTAAAAATAAACCTGGGAAAAAGCTTGGGGTTTTATTTGACTTGGTTGTTCTCTGGAAGCTGTGGGAGCTCCAGGAGGATGGGATAGTTCAGGGACCTTAGGGCAGAGCTAGCTTGTGCTCCTACTCGTGGTGCTGTGCGATCATTGTGACTCGCTTCAGAGTGTGGGTTCACTAAAGATCCTGTTAGTGCAGCATTTGCTCAACAGCCATGAAGAACTGAATGTGCTGGAAGGGATGGAATGTGAATATTTGCAAGATGGCAGACCATGAAGTGTTAGTGTTTTACTGAATTTAGGCTTTTCTATACATGGGCTTCCCAACACTACCTGGAGTCGTGCCCACTAAGGCTTAATTAATGGGCATGACTGAACTTTGACTGTGGAAGATTTGACATTCTTTTGATGAGAAATGTGGAGTTGCTTTTGTAATCTCATGGTAGAATCCAACCTTTAGAATGCTGGAAGTACATTAGCTGCTCTCTTTTTATTTTTCCCCACGGCTGCATATTGTGAGAAGTACTTTTTTCCTTTCTAGTAGGTAGGGAAATTCTGCAGCAATGTAGAAAGCTTTCTTACTTGTGGAAAAAAGCTTGCTTTGTTAAACAGTATGAGATGCTTCTCTTCTATGTTATTTCTTGGGGTTTCTGTGTTCCTTTAAGTTAGAACAAGTTTTTATATCAGGTAATATTTATTTTTACTGAAGGAAAGAACAAAACAGAGTGTGAGGGGAGGGTCTTGTGTAGAGCATTTTGTGTGGCCCTCCTGGAGGGGAGGCACATGTGATCCTCTGTACCAGGGCAGGATTGCCAGTAAACAGAGACTGTTCATGCAGGTCACATCTCTGCACAGGACACAGTTGAGATTTCCTCAGGAAATGGTGTGTGCAGTTCTGACCACCAATATTTGACAGACAAATTCAAGTTGGAACATATATGTCAGGCACAGAGGCGATTTATCATCCCTGAGTTTGACAGAGGGAGGTGGAGGGTGGGAGGAAAACAAGAGGGGCTAAGTGATGATGTAGCAAATACACATAAGCTAGGCTTAATACGAGCAGAAAGTTCCTCCTGTTGGACAGCTGGGTGCTGAAGACATTTTTTTAGTGAGGTGAAGCCATGGCACTTGTGAAGGTGCTGAAGATGGTAGCTGTCGTGACTCTGGACCAGGCAGCCAAGGCCTTTTCTTTGGGCTGTAAGCAATTCTGTTGCTTGTGAGGGTTGTTTTAGGAGTGACTTGTAGACACCTTCAGTGTGTTTATCCTCTGTTGGGCTTTCCACAGGTGGAGTACAGAGAGATGGATGAGAGTCTTGCGAACCTGTCAGAAGATGAGTATTACTCTGAAGAAGAGAGAAATGCTAAAGCTGAGAAAGAGAAGAAACTCCCACCACCTCCTCCACCTGCTCCTGCAGAGGAAGAGAATGAAAGTGAGCCAGAGGAGCCGTCTGGTGAGTAAGGAGAGACCTCCTCTGACGCTACCTAGCTGCTGTATTGCTAGAAATTAAGTAAGGTCAGGTGCAGTCACACATGAATCCTCTGTCTGTTTTTGATCCGGTTTTGAATGATTCTTCTACAGTGTTTTCCTTGTTGACCCATATATGGAACAAGGGGAAAAAACACTGAGCAGCAGCCCAATAAAAATGTGAATATGCATGTTCTAATTCCAAACTAAGCCAAACCTCTCATACTAGATTTTCATGATCCTTACTGACTTGTCTTTGGAAGCTTATTGACCAGAACAGCCTCTTTGTCACTTAGCTGCCAAACCTGCCTGTCTACCAACACTGGCTTGTTCCTCTGAGAGAAGAGAGGTTGTTGCGTTTGCTGGGGAGGCTGCTATGCAGAACAGATCTAATCTACAGTAATTCTTGTGGTATTAAACTATGACTCTAATCTTAAAGTTCTGGTTGGATACACTTTGCTTAAACTTCAGTGCTCTCCTCCTCACCTTTGACAGTTGTAAAGCTTCACGTTACATTGGAAAGTGTTTTTCAGTCATTCTCGTTCAGGAAGCAGCTTTTGAAATGTGTGGTATTAGCAGTTCCTGGTCTGTTCCTCACCTCTGAGGCCTTTATAGCTGCCACTGCTAGCTCTGGTGCTGGTGTATTGCTGCTCTCCACAGACTCCTCCTTCTGCAAAGTTTAGCTGTCAGAGAGATTTCATGAGATTGTGTGTTTGCTAGTTGGATTTAGACAATAGCAGGTAGTTCATTTACCCGGTAGTTGAACTTCTGGGGGCTCATTACTGATGTGGATAACTGTTAGTCTTCAGTTCTACTGCTCTTAATTGACTCCTTCTTGGCTGGCAGGTCTGAGAGTGTAGACACTAGGACTGACATCAGTTTGGGGATGTTTACCTTCAGTTTCAGAAAATACATTAAAAGCCACAGTTGTGCTTTATCTCTTAGAATTTGCCCCTGCAATCTCTCCTCAGTTGTGGCTCCTGGCTTGGTACAGGAATACTACAGCTCATACACTTGACTGAAATAATTGCAATTATAAAAATACTGCCTGCTCGTAGTTGTAGCTAGGAGCATTTATCAAAAATGGATTTTTAATAGGTGTAATTAAGTATCTTAAGTTTACTTTTTAATGTAGTTTCGCTTAAAGTTTAGGTTTAATCCTGGAGACCCAATGTTAATACATGTCTGACATTCTCAAATGCCTTCAAATGCCTCTAAGAATGATTATGGAAATCGGTTTGGGGCACAGTCAGTGAAGCACAGTGTTGTATCCCATGAGGCAAGAAATGTGGAAGATGGGCAGTGATGGACTCATACACACAACCGTCTGTCCAGCAGGGATTCTGCAAGCTCTGTATTTAGTCATCTAAATTCAACCAATTTTAAAACAAGCTATATCTGGCTGCCTAGAAGTAAGTAGATCTCAGGGCGTCGTGTCCTTTCCCCATTCCTGTAAATCCTGTGATATGCATGGAACAGCCATGTAGGAAGGTGCCATGTTTTCAGTTGTCCTTCCATAGCTAGTCTTGCCATTTTAAACGCATCTGAAGCTATGATGGATCTCTGTTTGGTGGATCTCTCTTTCAATGCAGGTGTCAGGAGCATCAGGTCATCTTATGCTGGCTGCTAAAGTGCAGTGAAGCTTCTGATTCCAGTAACTGAGCAGGGAGAGGTGTAGAGGCTGCTGTTTGTAGAAGCAATGTTTGTAATTGTTTTTCTTTTCTCTTGGTCACTCCATTGAAGCAAAAATATAAGAGTTTAAGAAGAAATATTAAATAGGACAGTAATACTAGAGTAGGATTGATATTGAAAATTTATCAAAATAAGAGTTAGCTTGTGTGTTACTGGTACTTTGTTTTCATCGTGGACCTTAATTTCACTTGTGTTTAAAGCCTGCAAGAACATTGGTACTGCAGCAGAGGTGTAAAGCTGCCATGTCATGGTTATGACCTCTTGTGTTGAAAAGCCTAGTAGTGGAAACGTAAAAATCTAATAGAAGCTGGTATTTCATTAGTCTGTCCTAAAATTAATTTATAGTGGAAGAGGTTGAGTGTCATGTGTTAGGTGACAGGAAAATGATGGTCTTCTCTGGGTGGGTTCCATTGTTGTGCTCAGCTGCGGAGAGTTTGGGAGGTTTTGGCTCTGCAGATTGTTAGATTCTGGGTTTGTGAGATTTACTGCATGTTACTGCAGAGCATTTTTAAAAGGATTAAGTCTTTTATGATTAAGATAATTTCCTTAAGGTATCTCTGCTTTTTTACTTGAGAGAGATTGTCTGACAGCAAAAAGCTTCTGAACTCACTTTCAGTGCTGAGTGACAGTTGTTCTTGTTGGCCAGTATCCCTTTTAAAATTAAGGAGCTTGATTCATTTGTTTTTCTTCTCTGAGGAAGTTTTTCTTGTTTGCCCTCACCAAATGGGATTTTCATTATTATGGCTTCCTGAAGATTTTCTTCACCAGCTCCTGTCTTTTTTTTTTTTAGTTTTGTCAGTATTCTTACTTTGTGTTACCACAGTCTTACCTTTCCAAGTTGCTCTTTCCCAAGGAGGAGAGGGGCTGAGTATGATCCAGGTCAACATCGAGTGACTAGTCGGACTCAGTGGTACTGTCTTCCATCTGACTTGTCTGCTTTCCTCACTATATTCAGTGCTCAGTGGTAGTTGTGTGCTGCTGTTCTTTATTTTAAGACAGTGTATAATTGCATGAAGTGGACTCCTTTGTAGACATTCTTTCTGATTACTGTTCAGCCCATGGTCCATTGTTCTGTTGCCTTGAGACTTTCAGCTGATTCTGCTCCTACACGTGTTGTGTTCAGCTGCAATGACTGGATGTTAGCACTGAGCAGGAGTTTGCTGCTTTGTTCCTTTGCAGGAGCATGACTGATGGGGAAGGAGAGGCAATCTGCATGGGCAAGTCTTGTCTCCACACTTCTGAGCTCAGGCTGGGTAGCATTTGGAGTTGTGTTCCAGCAAACAATAATAGTGCTGCTGTTTCTTTAACCTATCATTGAAAATGGTTTAGCTGTTATTAATGGAAGAGGAAGATACAGATTTTTTTTTTTGTAAGTAAACAGAGCAATTTTGTCTGTTGTACTCATTGTCAGTGCTAACTCGGGTGACAAATGCCACAGGCTGATGTCAGCATCTTTTCCATTTTTTTAACATACAGAAGGCACAAGTGTAACCTGCAAATTAATGGCCAGTGCTGGAGTGTAAAGACTGTTTGAGTTGTGCTAGTCTCCCAGGCTGGAAGCAGGTCTGGTTATGTCTCCAGCAAGATAAAGTTCTTGCAGTGTAGGTGAAGGGAGGATTTTCTTTGGCTATTGCAGATATATTAGGTCATAGAATCCCGACTTTGGGACTTCTGCAGCCTGTCAAAATACAATTACTTGTCAGGGTCTCTCTTGCAGGTTTCTGAACTTCGCTGCTGCTAGGCTGATTATGGAGAAGTGCTGACTCTTGCTCCTTTTTAGCTGGGTGAAAATGGCTTTCTTTTTTCAGTTCCTGGTTTGTTTTGTCTGTAGATGTCTAATATTCTGGATGTTAATCCAGGTTATCAAAGTATGAAACCATTTGGTTCATTTTGTGTCTTGCTTAGTGTGTCCCCTAAAAGCCTCAAATTATTCTGGCAAAATTGTTCACCCAATCCGAAACTCCAAAGAGTTAAAAATTGTGCATTCAGCCTCAGATTAGAGCTTACTCTGGCACGTTTAGAGAGACACCTTGATCGGTTGTACTCTAGGAAGTGGCTGCTCCATCTGCTACTCTGACCAGTTTGTCTCAGTGGGGGTTTGAAAACACCCAGTTTGCCAACAATTGAAGCACCTGATTTGAAGGAGCCATGGTAGAGGAGCAGCCAGCTGAACAGCACTTGGTCATCTCAGTGGTGTTCCACAGCTTCACGCTCTCTGGAGGTGACAAGACTTGAGGCAAATGCCTGACTGAAGAGTGTTCCTTGCAGGCTGAGCTTGGCACTGGCCCCTGAGGTGCAGGCTGCAGCGTGAGGCACCGCGGGCACTGCGGCGGTGCGCGGCTCGGGGCTCGGCGGCG
>NW_008626025.1:0-4950 GCF_000691845.1 Merops nubicus
CCCTCTCCCTCTCCCTCTCCCCTCCCTGCCAGATACCAGGCGTCCAGGCAGAAATATTTGTGCGTTCTTCTAAAAGCCCCAGACTTACTCTCCCTCTTTTGAGAACAGTTGAGGATCGCGCTCCCTCTCCAGACTGGGAGAGCGGTAGACACCGAGATACGGGAGTGGTTCTGCACACGCTGTCTTTCAGCGGAAGGAGGCTGCTGTCTGGGTACCTCCTACACCGGTGGCTGCTGCAGTGCAAAGGTGGAAGTGCTGTAGTATGAATTACTATGGTTCTTGCACTGGATATCCTCAGGAGTGGTGAAGTCTGAGCAAGTTGCCAGTTCTTAGGCACCCACTGTGACCGTGCCTAGAGCTGTCTGTTGGAGGACTTTGCACCCATGCTGCAAGAGAGGTACTCTAGGGAGGAGCATCAAAGTGAACAACTTCAACCCTAGCACCACCAGGAGCTTGGAGCTTACAAGTGATAGGTGCTGCAAGACTCCAAGGATAGACAGAAGACAAATGTGCACCTGAACATGAGGGCTTCTTGCACCCCGTGTATTCACACTTGCTGTTAGTGCCCACGTGGAGTATGTTTTCTGTTCGTACTCAGTTGGATCAGATCATGTCCTGTGCTGCAGCCCCTGGCAAAGAAAGTACAGCTACATCTTTCAAGTACCACAGGAGCTAAGTTGCGTTCCTCAGTGACCTTATTCATGTCATCTTCAGACAGCTTACTCCTTTCATCTTCAGCCATCTTATTTCTTTCATCAACTCTCTAGGTTTAATGCTCAGTGGTCTGTGAGGCTGTATAAATTGTATCTCTCCTGTGCTCTTAGTTAAAGGTTTGGGGAGATGGTTGCTTTGTGGTCTGGGGGGAAAACTTAGAGTAGGAAAGGCCTTGTGACTTAAAATGTTTGGAAATGCTTGGTTTGGGTAGGTCCCACACAGACCAATATGCAAAAGCTGGAAAGAACAAACCAAGCAGATGGTCATGCTGGTCCTGTAGGCTGAAGTGCCACAGGAGAGCAGAGAGGAGCCCTAGACCATCAAGTAGGCCATCATGTCACTTCTGCTGCATGGCAATGTTGCAGATGCGCAGAACACATCTCAAGGCCAAGGTCTGGTACTCCTCCTCACCAGTGTGCCCGTTGTGGCATCTTCCTTTGGGCACTCGTCTTCCCCTGAAAGGGTTTCTGTTGAGAGCACAGAAAAGCTCAGTCGATGCTGACAAAGAGGTGTTGTCACCTTGCAGAGGGCTGGCTAAAGAACAAATAGCTGCATTTCAGTGGAGGTGAAGCTCTCTCTCCACACAGCAGAGATTTGCTAATTTGCACGGTCATGGGGTCTCATTTGAAACATATTTTTACAAAAAAGCAAGGAAATGATGCAAAATTGGTTTGAGCACATTCCAGGAGACAGTTAAAATTTTCATAGTGAAAATGGATAATAGATCAATCTGTGTGCTATGAACATCTCATCACAAAAATACATCATGGGAGGCTTCTGCTATCTATTCTGGGCCGAGCACTGACCTTGGCTATTAGATCTCAATTAAGCCAATATGTGATGAATATTTCTCTCTCTCCCACTTTTCTGCTGCAGAAATAATATTCAATGAATCAAACACTGAGTACCTGAACGCTTACTCTCCAGATGGGACCTATGGTTTCTCCGTGGGCTCCATGTCACCTGAAAAAGCAGCATTTCTTGTGTGAATTCCAATGAAAGAAGTATTAAAGCTCTGTGAAGCCAGGGATTGCAGCCTTCAGCATTGAGCAGTCTCTGCTGTTCCAGAACAGTGTGCAGTGGTGCTTGCAGTTACGGGGGAGAGGTGCGTAGGCCACAGGGATCAGAAAGAGCGTGCCATATCTTTGCTTCCTTATGCTTGCTCACCTGGGATCTTTCTTTCCTTTAATTTCTCCCTTATCATTTTGTCCTAGGAGAAGGAAAGGAGTGCTGGTGGATTAAAAAAAAAAGGTCAGTAATACGACTATGCAAGATTTGCCTTGCTACGTAAGAACCCTGTGCAAGCCAGAAGGTGTCTCCAGACTGGTTCCACTTTCAGCCCAGGTAAATGCTGCAGTGTCAAAATAGTGCCAGACTCGGATCTCTCCCGGAGCACAGTCACAGCACGGGGCCAGGAAGGGCTTGGAGGAGACCACATCCCTACACTCGTGTTTTACATCCAGCAGCAGCTGTCAACAGCACCAGCAGCCACAGAAACAGTTGTTGGAGAGGTGTGCTCCTGCTGTTGGAAAGTGAGGATAGGATGTTGGGAGGAGATGGAGAATTCTCTCTGCCAGGTTGTTACATGTGATGCCTACAGTTGGGATTCAGGCAGGGAACAGCTGACAGGGCAGCATCTGAGCTACAAAGATGGAGGAGGTTGCAAGGAAAGGACAGATTTTTGTTGTATTTTTCTAGTGCTACATGGAGGCAAGAGGAAGAGTGAAGGGAAAAAGTGTATTGTGGACGAGGACGTATATCTCCTACAAACTGCCAGTCCTATGGGGAGCAAAAGAGATGCCACTTTGTCACCAATATTGTGACGAGAATGCGTGTGATGGAGTGATGTCCATGTGAAGAGCAGAAGACGGGTCTCTTACATGGCAAGAAAAAAACCCTGCTTTAAAAGGACCTGTGGCATGTTTTCAGCTGTCTGGGCTGAAAGGCAGCTTATTTGCACGCAGCATTCAGCTGGATTTAGAATGGCTGCAGATGACGTGCAGTAGTGTGGCTAAAATCTTCCTGACCCCCTGTCACAGACACCTGACAATCAGCACTTTTGCAAAGTCAGGTTTCATCATAGCAATGAGAACAAGCTGACAAATTCAAACCACTCATTACGAGATAGCTGCTGTTCTCTGACAGCCTTTCCAGGTGCTGGCTACATTTGACAAAAGGTCAGACTAACATCTGACTTTAATCTTAGAGGAATGCTGTCTGAAAAGCCAAGGGGAAAAGGCCAGTGTGTATGAAAGTGTGCTGACTGGAGTGGCAGAAAGCTGTACCTAAGCTTTATCTCAGCCACTGGGACAAGGTCAGACCGTGCCAGACCAATTCTCTCTGATGTAGAAAAGATCAGGTGTGCATTGCAACGACTGGGAGTAAGGAGGGTGACAGATCTCAGCGTTTGTGCCATGGTCAGTGTGTGTATGTTCCCTTTGCTCTGCCTGCCTGGGCTGTGAGCAGTGACACTTTTTCTTTGTCCCTGGAAGAAGCTATTTCCAAACTTTTTTTTTTTTTTTTTGTTACTACTCCTGGTAAGAATTTGTTGATGCTCCACCCAGGTCTACTTTTGTTCGGCTCTATTCCATGATTCATAGCTTCGCAATCTCAAGATTTACCTAAGGAGCCATCCCCTTATGAACCAGACAATGTTTCCAAAATTTAAATTCTGTCTGAAAACAAGGCTAATGCCGAAGCTTCAGCAACAACCAACACCTCTGTCTGGACTGTTTTAAAGCAAGAACAGTGTTTTGAAAGATGCTCTCCTTTGGCTTCTCCATCATTTCAAAATCAATAGTTGTCTCTGATTGCCCCCCTCCTCTCCAGACATTGCTCTTTGCTACCTCATTTTGGTTTTAATTTGCCACAGCAAAATTGCAGTCATTTTTCCCCCATCCTAATTAAGAAACCTATCCATTAAGGAGAAAGAAAACAAAACCAAAACCTTCTTATCTAAGCCCTTAGCACAGAGACAGAAGTGATTGGTGAGATGATCAGCTCTAGAAAGCTCAGACCTGTATTGATTCTTCTGGCCTTCCTCAGTAAATACAGAATGAGTTTTAAATTCACCTAGAAGGAAGCTAAAAGCTCGTGTAATGTGCTGACTACCCAACATCAGAGAAGAAAGAGGTGGTATGTCTTCTAGGCTGACTCACTTTTTACTCTCTATACATAGCTTCAATGAGAGTATTTAGAGAATGTTTCATTGTACTTCATAGATCTATAGATCAAGTCCAACAATAAACCTAACACAGCCAAGTCCACCACTAAACCATGCTCCAAAGCACCACATCTACACCTAAGTGTGAGTGCCACCTCACCCTACTTCTGTTTGTTTTACCACATTTTGGTATAAGTTGGCCTTGCTACGAAGCTTACAAGGAGTAATGGTCCTGACCTACCTTTTGGAAGAGCTCTGAGATCATGAAGCATATTAGAAAAGCTGTATCATGGGCAAGTGTCCTCCTTCAGGCCAGGCAGCAGCACCGAGCCCTTGAGTCAATGAGCACTGAGTGCCGGTGAAAGAGGGCACAGCCTCGGGGGGTGACTACAGGCAAAAAGGGGAAGGGCTGCACAGAGAAGCTTGGTGGAGAGTCCACTACGCACTGCAGTTTTGTGGAAGAGGAGGACATTCAGTGGCACCATGGGAAAAGGCCGGAGTCCCTAATGAGTCACAGAGTCTCCCAGTAGTCTGTACTGACTTGAGAAAATGAGATGGGAAGTACTTCCACAATGGTAACACTTTCATTGTCCAGAGGAATAAAATCTCTGTTCTGCAGAGAGAGAAAGCTGCTCCAGGCTTTTCCAGACTTTATCCCTTCCCTCCTTCTCCCCTGGTGTAGTGGAAGTGGTAGATACCTTCTGTGATGCCTATCCGAATGCAAGCCCTAGATGCTAATAGGATCGGACTCCCTGCTGTACTCGAGGCACTTAGTTGCCCCCTAGGAGAGGTCAGCATGTAGCTGATAAACCTGCTCGGAGTCACCGTGTGTAGCCCCTCCAAAGAGGGGTCATACACTTATAACAGCAGGAGCTGGGTGGGGATGATGCTCACTGGGCTAGCAGTACTTTGATATTCCAGATCATTCCTCTCTGGTCTTGTGGTCCAGGACCACAAGAGCAAAACCCCCTAGAGCAGAACCTGCTATAAAAGTCCAGACAAGTCTGCTTTAGGCCATGAAAGCAGGCTTTTGTGCAGGCTTCCTAAGGGAATCATAGAATCATAGAATCATT
>NW_008626026.1:0-12071 GCF_000691845.1 Merops nubicus
TCGTGGGGGACAGTGTCAAAGGCTTTGGTCAGGTCTAGGTAAATGAAGAAAAAAATTTTCTTCAGTAACTCTGCTGACTTCAGTGGAATTAACTCCTATGTCTGTAATTGGATCTGCCTTGAGGAAAGCAGTTGGTATTTTTTACTGCAGTTCTTTGTGCTCTCTCATGCCCATTTAGTGTAATCCTAAAATGCTGAATGTTCTTTTGCTAGCCAATAACCACATGCTCCTTTTCATCAACAGACTCTGTTGGAATCTCTTCCAGTTTCTCACAATCACGTAGAAACAATTTCTTTTTTTTCCCCCAGGGCTGATTTGTCTCCATGTACATGTTAGAGGCACTTCTGATGCAACATCACAAGGTGGCACCCTAACATCATATCAAGTCACAACTTCATTTAATTTCATATTAATTAATAATCTAGGATATTATATAGAATTTATGCCACAAACAAAAAGGTGAAAACTGTGGTTAATTAGTGATTTTTAAACGGTAAATAATTACACAGAAAATATCATATTTTATTGAATTATTTAAATGAAATCTTACGAGGGACAGAACTAAATACTTTTGAAATGGATACATGAAAACTTAATTTTATAGAATAATTTGAGTACATGAGAATTTTTTTCTTGATACACACACTAGCTGGATAATGACAGCATAATGACAATACTCCATTGCAATAGTTTCAACTCTTGTGTCAAATACAGCTATTGCAATTTTCCGTAGAGTTACGTGTTTTTTTTTTTCTCATCTTGGTGTCAGTAATATCTGACGTTGACCAGCATACTGAGTTAATTTTTTCCCCTTCATTAGTTAATGTGCTTTTATTTCCATCTATTCAGTTGTGCTGTCTTCCAGTATCATTGGATATGATTTTTGTTTTCCCATTAGGAAATGGTAGTGCCTTGTGGGTATGTGTTTGTAAAAATCATTAATTCATATTGTTTGCTGTGTGTTCGTTGGTGGCTGCAGCGGATGTAGATAATAGCAAGCTGTCGATTTACAAGAAGTTTTCTGGTTTAGCCTTTGTAAGTTATGCCACCTTGTTTGTCTTTAGAACAGTGACAAACACTAAATTGAAGTCTTTATAGGTGTTCTGTGGTATGTATATCTCATTCTGGGTGTAAGAAAACACAAGAATGGATTAATTCAACCTCTGGTATTTTAGATGTGCATTGTCTGCTGCATTGACATTCATCTGGTATAATGTTTCTGTTAACAAGTTTGATATTTGATTGCTGTGAAACGTCTGCCTCAGCTGATCCATGTATTTAATTTTCAGTGGGGCTTAGGCATACGCCTTGTGTTAAACACATGGCAAATGTACTCTTCTGACTAGAACTGATTCCTTGAATTAAGGTCGAACTAAGGTAAGGCAGCACATCTGACATTATCCCTCTTCTTACAGAGATGGAATCTGTTCCAGTGTTTGCTGGTTTTTATGAGAACAACTTATTAATAAAACAAGTTTTTTATTAAAATCCCTGAAAATGGAAATGTACTTTGAAAATTGTTGTGGTTTGAGGCTTGGAATGGGGGTGTGACCTTCCAGCAACTGGGAGGACCCCGGGTGGGGGTGAACCATTGTATTCCCTCCCTTTTCCATACACACTCTGATAAGAGGCAGGAAGTGGGTGCTAACTTCGCTCCTGCCCTGCGGCTCCGAGGTCGAGGTGTGCTTCACTCTGTGGGACCTTTGGAACTATTTCTGAGGGTTTTGTATATTTTGTTTATTTTTGTATTTCCCCTAATCTTTGTATATATTTTTTCTTACCTCTGTTTTTCCTTTTCTGTTCCTTGTTAAACAATATACTTCATATTTTTTTCATTTAACTCCCAATCAGTTTTTTTTCAAAGTCTCTCTCTCTCTCGGGGGGTGGGGGGGGGAGAGGCGAGTACATAGTTTTGTTCCGTGTGGGTCCTGCCCTGAACCCCTTTTTACACAGAACCAGAACAAAAATTAATCAAATAAAGATTTTGTTGCAGAAATTATAAAACCTCATATTCTAGAGACATGAATAGCTTCAGATTATATTCTGAAATAACAGAATATAAAGTTAAGCTTGAGACAGAGGTTTTTCTGTGGCATGGGAAATACTAAACTTGTCACCTCAGGATCCAAAATAAATCAATTTGGTCTCAAATAACAGGATTAGAAAGAGTTTATAATGTTATTGCCCAATACACCTCAGCTGGTACAGACAGTGGAATGAAATTTGATGAGGAAGACATTAAAGATAATAAAATTATAATTGTTCATGTCCTTAGATGTCTGAGACAAGTAAAGGACACAGTGAACAGATGTTCTGTTTTTTTTTTCTCCTCTGTATCATTTTGCAGTTATGGGTGTCCTGTAGAGATGTTAATGACACCAAGTGACTATCAGATTCTCTTTGGTGGGGAAGAGACTGTTCTTGGTAGAATTAAAAGAGCATCAGCATTACAGATGAAAGTGCCTTTATTTAATTGGAAGTTCCCCTGTTCTTGTTTGTTATAGACCTTTTGCAATTGGAACTCCAAGTGAAACTCCCTACTCCCCTTTTCTTTTGAGTGTCTCTCATTTGCAAGACCAGTGCCAGGTGCATCAGCCATGTGTTCCTTGCTCTTGTGGTGTAGGTTACTTGTTCCCACTTTTCTTTCCCAGTTAAGATTTGCTCAGATCCTAATTTTTTGTACATAAATCAATGACTTTTGTTATGTCTGTTTTGCACATGCATGATTCATCTGCCGTGCCCGCTGCTCAGTGCAGGCTCACAAGCCCTGCCATACAAACTGTGATTTGTTCACTCTTCTCCAGTTCTGTGCACATATATGTAGAAGCTGTATGTGCCTGAAAATGTAGGCCAAAGTGTTTGAACACTGTTGAAGAAGGGTATGGGCACCAGTCCAGCCTTCCTCCTTTTTTACTGTAACTCTTCTCAAGTGAAATCAGTGGATGTGGCATCCTGCCAGGAGCAAGGCAACTCATTGCTGTGAGCTTAATCACAGCTTGGGCAACTGAGCGTGGATAAAGCTTGCTATCTGCTCTGTATGCTAACAAGCTGTATGAAAAGGCAGCTGATCTCTGAAGGGATGATAGCTGAAGGCTTTGGTCTGGTCCCTCAGAGTAAACTGTGAGAAAATTGGTACAAGGTTTACTTAGTGGAAATAGTTCTTGGTTCAGTCTAAGAAAGTATTCATCTGCCCAGTTCCTGCTGTGGAAGTCAGATGCAGCTTTTTAATAGGTCTTTCATCCCAAGTGGTTACGGGCTGCCTCCTTGCTTCACCCCGGAGGCAATACTGAGAGTGAACTCCTGCTGATCACTAGTAGTCTGTATTTAAGCAATCAGTGTTATGGCCTAGTAGGCTCCGAGAAGAAAAAGAATACTGGGATTTTTACCAGAACAGTATTTTTGCTTTTCAGAAAGTGGTCATGCAACTTTTTTTGTGTAGATAAAAGATGCTGTATGCAAAACCCACTGTAGATTCAGAGAAAATTCCCTCTAGGACTAATTTGAAATGGAAAGACTGCATTTGCTCTGCCTATACAAATAGGTTAATGTGTGTATTTGCAGAAATAAATTCCATGAAAACCAGTGAGACTTTTCATATGTTTAAAAGTTTTAATTTCTTTTATGATGCTTTTAGTGACTATTTTTCTTCTAATGATATAACCAAACATGATAAGGCAATATAGATAAATTCCATGTTGTAATTTCACACATCCTAATAATGACAGTAGCACTAGAATTTGCAGTTTCGTTAGTCATTCGTACTTCACAGCTTTAAACTTTAGCTTTCTGCAGGGTTTGCTGCCAAATGTTCCTGATGGAATTACTTCATCCCATGTGACTTGTTCTCAATAGTTTTACATTTCCGATGATATCTTGTAGCTGAAAAAGTAGGTGGAATAATTGGCATCAAGAGAGGTTTGTGTATTTTGAAGTCTTTTCATACCAAGAAATTCACAAAATTAAATTCTGGGTTATTGGTGCAGTAAGTCCAGCTTGAGTTGTTTAGGGGGGGTTTCCTTCTACTGTGATAATTCCATAGGAACCAGATATCCCTGAGGGCCTGATGCCCACAACAGGAAGGCTCCTACTCATTTCAGTAGGCAGGCATCAGATCTGGTCCTTAAATAATATTTTGCTTTGTTCAGACATGGAATGCATAAACAACAAATCAAAGACTGCAAATAATAAATTAGTCTATTTCAGAAGACATACTAATCAGCAGGCACTATCAGGGATGGATAACAGGTTTTTTTGTCTCATTCCTTAGGAGACTGTGTAAAATGAAAGAGCTTCATATGACAGATCAGTTAAGGGGGAGGTTTGATAATAAGGACCAGGAGAACTAAAGGAAACTTGCACAACAAACTCTGTAATCAGCAAACGTTCTCTAAGTTGGTCAAAATTTTAATGGGTTTGAAAATCTGTTGAAGTTCAGAAGACAGGCTATATGTTGGTAACGCCAAAGCTGAATTTTCTGTGACTCAGAAGATTCCACTCCTGTACACAGGGATTTTCAGGATTTCAGCTGGAGTCTGAAGGATAGACAGCTATTTCTGATCAAGGTAGCTTTGACAGAAGGCAACTTGGAGCAGGGGGAGGGGGGGAAAAAGCAAATCTTGAGGAACAAGCATGGAAATGTAAAAGAGAAAGTGGGAAGGAATGAATTTCTAAGCAGCTTGTGATACTTGCCATGTTCTGCAGGGCCACTGTACTAGGTACTTAGGTACTTCAAATTTAATGCAAAAAATCTGATTTATGACCAGCTCAGTTTTAATTGTGTTCCCTTTTGGAAAAGAAATCACCCATTGTTGAGAAATTTTTCCTGTAATTCTTTATGTGCGCAAGTATGTTATTTTAATAGGTTATGAAGTGAATTTTTGTAAAGTTGTCTTTTTCAAAACCTCTGAACTTCAGACTGCGGTCCTTCCTTCTGACCTACATTCATATCCTCAGCCAACAAACAGGCAGAAATCGTGGAGCACAGGGAGAGGAACATTTTCCATCATACATTGAACTGGTGCCAGTAACGTGCCTGTCTGAGGCAAGTGGAGAGCAAGCAGAAGGGGTACTTTGGGACAACAAAGAACAGGTATGTTACTGCAACTTTGGAGAAGTTCATCCACTTCCATCAGCCTTCATCTGCTCCCTGCATCAGAAATGAAGTGGATTAATATCTCAGTAAAGGTACCAGTTTTTATGTATCCTCACCTTAGTCTTTAAATCACACCAGGTTAAACTGCTGTTTTGAGGCAGGCACCAGACAATCTAGTTCCTGGAACTAAGAAAAACATACTGTACTATTTCTGCTAAACAGCACTATTACCTCTAATACATCCCTTTGATTTCGGTGAGTTTACTAAAACATGAATAGTTCATCTGTGGCTACAGAACAATGCAAAAGCCCTTCCTTAGCCATTTCATCTGTGCCTTGCACATTTTGTTTGAATGTTCTTGCTTTACTCATCTAGAGAGAATATTTGAGGTCTCATAAAGAACACAGGCATCTGAGTTCACACTGTTATTTCCTGTAAAACTGTACAGGGAACTCAGCTAACTTGCCTTCTCATTTGCTTGCTTGAAATGAGTACGTCATGTACAAAAAGAGGCTGCAGGCTTACCACTGAGTATCACTGCCCTCAAAATTGAGTAAGCACTTGATAAAACAAATTCTGGTAAAACCAGAGTAAATATTTTAAACAGTATTATTGTATTTTGACGAAACTCCTCCTGGGAAGAAACTTGATATTTATTATCACTTTGAAAATGTCAGTGTATCCTTTGAACGTTCCCTCAGGAATCTCTTTCATGTGTTATATGCCAGTCAGATAACTAGTGCAGTGCAGTAGGTTTGGCTTCAGTTCTCTCAGGGATTTGCCAAGAACTTTGGGGTTTATTCGAATCACACAGCTGTAGAAGTTAAGTGCACTGTGTTCAGTGTATTGAAAAGCAGAGTTTTGTTAGAGAAGGATACCAATTAGTGACTTATTTATGGTATATTCTGATTTCTTAATTTTTGCTTATTTTCAGCCCAGAACTTGTAGAGCACTCGAACTGCAGCAGTGCTCTCTGTTGTATTAACTTTGATAATACCAGTGAAGAGAAGAGGTAGGTAGAGCGAGCAGGGAAAATTAAGCCTGTTATGTTGAAGAGCCTAAAAAAATCTTGACTTAATAAAATTAAAACAAGGGGATTATGGATCCTGTAATGAAACCCAGGAAGCTTGATTCATTGACCTGGGTTTTGAAACCTACAAAACTTCCTACCTTTCCCTGTTCTATTTTCCTTAAGATATAAAGCAGGTGGAAATTTTGAATTGATAGCTAATCTACAGCTATTTACTCTAATAATTTACAAATAAACATAGTTCTTCATGGCCTCCAATTTTAATTAATCTCCTTTTTATGTCCTGCTAAAAACAGGGAACTGTATGCAGAAAGTAAGTCAAGGACACTTCCCTGGTCGTCCCTTCATTTATTCAGCCCCCAAACAGGACATTCAGTCGCCTCTATGATTTCTGAGGCAGCCAATTTCTAAACTCTTCTTTAGCTTAGAAATCCATTATAGGGACAGGAGGAAAAGACAATCGTGCCCATAATTTCAAATCAAGATTTATGGTGGATTTCTTTTTTATGAATGGGATTTGCTTTCTATCTAATATCCTTCTTTTAACTATTTCTGCTAATTGTGACACTGTAGTAGTAATAGCATAGAAGTGCTGGTGGCTGCATGTTTTTTCTTTTCTTGAACTCATGGAATGATTTAGATATCCCTTTTTTTTTAGTTGAATGATTTTTGTTGGCTCATAAGAGAAGTTTCAGTTTTTGTTGTTGTCAGCCTTGATTTATAATAGTGATGTATGGCAGGGATTTATGATTTGATAGTTTTGCATCTTTCATCTCTAAGCATAAGGAGCTGATAAAAAACATTTTAAACCAGAAAAAGTTGTAGACAAATGTTAACCACTGAGAATGGAAGTTTTGCCTGATGCTTCTCTGAATGCACATGGTCAGTGAAAGCGAACTGAACAGAAGGGAAATAACTAGAAGTGCTTCTGGAATACTCCCACTACTTTGGGATCTGGAGAATAGAAAAGACTCTTCATTGTGGTTTTGTCTTAAATCCAGCTGAACTGCAAAAGTGCAGAGCACTATTCAATGATTTTTTTCATAGAGCTTTTCCAAAGTTCACAAGAAGAAATAAGATCTTTTGGTCAAAATTTTGGATAGCTTCTTATGGACGATGAGCCCAAACTGCTCTCACCGACTCTTTTTTAACATGTGCGAGGTTGCAGAGCTCTGTATTATGAAGGGTTGTATTTTGTGTCTTATTGAACAAGGAAGATGATGTATGGTTTGTATTCAGACTCTTACAGAAAACAAAGGAGAGTGCTTAGACACCATGACTAAGAGACTTGTTGATTAAAAAGGTAATTCCACTTTAAGTACTGGTATTTTGTCTGCTTTAAAATTAGTGTAATTAAGAGGAGAATGAGACAGTGTTTGAGTGTGTTCCCAATATTGATTTTTTTGTTGTTGTTTCAATTCTTCTCCTATTTTACTTGAACTTATTTGTTCACCTGTAACTGCAAATGTCTTGATATACAGAGAAGTAACAATTAACTAATCATATTTTGGAGTAAAATACTACCAGAAAGCCTCAGCGCGTTTCTCAGTTCTGCTTTCTCTTTCTAACAGTTTCTATCCTCTTTTATATGAAGGAAAATCAGGGAGCCCTGGAGGGTATGTGTTACTGCGGATTTTTGTGGGCTGGACCACCTAATCCCAAAGAAATCCCCTTCCTCCATTCTGATAGTGCAGTGGTAAACTTCTGACCACAGGAACATTTATGAATTATGGATTCCAAAATTAATCGTACTAACCTCTTTTGTTTTATCTTTTGTCTCTTACGTCACAGGATGACGCTTCAACATCTCTTTCCTGTTCTAAGAAAATCTGACTGATTATCAAAAGTGATTGTGAGCATCCCTTGGGTGAATGTTCTGGGTTCGTCCTTAAATTCTTTAGCCCAACATTGCTAAATCCGCTGTACAGGGAGCAAAAATAATCTTAAGCAGTTCTTCACTAAGCTGGGAATCCAGTATACACATGGAAGTTCCACTGTAAATGGCTGAAATAGATAATGACACAAAAAAAAAAATTATTTTTATATCTCTTGCCCATTAATCTTTTAATGTCTACAACAGTACTTTCAATTCTTCTGCTCATCCTCCTCAGCATTCCTGTCAAGCTCTGTAGCAGTTCTCTAGCCAATCTGGATGTACATGAATGCTGACAAGACAACGATTATGTGCATACGGATTGTCCAATTACTTGCTACAGTTAAGTAGTTCCTGCTTTTCTATTCATAAGGGGTCTAGTTTGACTCTTTCCTCTGCATGGGTACCAACTTGCCTGGGTATCTTTACAAGTCAGATCACAGATGTGTATCTAGGAATCAATGCTGCCATTCACTCAACTGCATAATTGTTGCTTTTTCATAGTGAAGAGTTCTTGATAAGATGCGGTGCAGCAAAAAAGGAAAACAGTGCATTTAATGTTGTCATATATCCAACTGGTTTTATGAGACAGCTACCTGAAGTTAAATTAGGTCGTTCTACTGCATTGGAAACTAAAAATAATCTGCCCTGCTTGTCCATGGTTTGAATCTTTTTTTTTCTGCTTTGAAAGGGGAACACAAATGGTGAATGTGAAACGGGAAAGGAGCACCATCTAGTGTTTTGGGAATAATACTGGAGAATGAAAAGTGTGTGAAACGTTGCACAACAGTTAAAACACAGACCATGTAGATCTGTGGCTGAGTTGTTTGCATATAAGGAAAGACTTTATTCTGGAAGGTGATATGTTCTTCGTGGATATTGTGTTGACTGAGAGGCAAGGGACTGTAGAATGACATGTCACACTGCATCAGAAACTATAGTCTGGAGAAATACTTTGCCCATTTGTCTCGGCATAAAAAAGCTTAGGAAAGTTTTTGGTTCCTGATGTCCAAAGAATTTCAATAATAGTAGGCCAAGACCATTCACTATTTGAAATAATATAATGCAATACTGTATGCAACTACTACACATAATCAGGCTATAGCAGAGTGGCAATAATTTATCTTGGCAGTGACAGTCATGGATAATGTTCTGCAAGAACCTGAAAAATGTGTGTTAAAATGGAGTAAAAGTAACAGTTTAGTCTATAACTCAGCATGCAGGTTTGGACTGACATTGTGTGGGAGAGGGCTTGAGGGCACAGTTGTCTTTGGTTCCATTGTTCTGGAAAAGAAAAAAACAGTAGTTATTTAGTGTGAGTGCTGAAAAAATCTGGGTCTCATATCTAAATGAATCCTTATATCTCAGAAGATATCAGACAAGAGACGAAGTCATTTTTGCTTTCTGTTCTGTGAAAGGAAGCAGTGTGCACTCTCAGCCATTCTAAGTTTGGAGCTATGATCTCACTTCAGCCAAAAGCATGGTACAGATGTGCTGCTTGTAGTTTATTGGTGTTTCTTGGACTTCTGTAAACATGACAGCATGAGCCTGGCATATATGCCAACTCTGCCTCCATATCTAATAAGTCTATTTTTCTTGCATATTTACTTTGCTCAGAAAAAAATGTGGACTTATTTAAGAAATGTGAATACTTATATCCATTATAAGATAAAATCATTACAGTTGTAATGAGTTAGGCCAGTCTCTCATTTATGAGAGTAAATACAGGGGTTTTTTTGAATGTGTAGTAGATGACCTTGCTCAGACAAAAATGCTATTACTAAAATATTTTTGAGGTCGTAGGAGACAAAAACACACCAGGAAAAGAACAGGAAATTTAAAATATTTTCCTGTTTGACAAGCGTTGTGGTCCTTTTGTGAGTATAACCACTCAATATGATTCTATGATTCTAATATGTAAAATCTACCTAGGAGCTGCATGCACACAAAAAGCTTCACTGGCCCTCACCTCTGGGCAGGAGGGAAATTTCATCTTGTGAAATGCTGTTTGTTTGCTTTCTAGGCATTTGTTAGCAACAGAATGTCACCTATATCATCTGTGCATTATGGACATGAAAACATGAAAGGAAGAAGCAGGTAAAGGGAAAAGCATTGGTTTTATTTATATTCACCAGTCCACACCTGGATCTATCTGGGGAAAAAAGGGGCATACGTGAAATAAGGAACTTATTTGCTGAGGAGGGGAACTTTCTGTTTACATGAATCAGCTGTGAAATTAGGGGAATCTCCTGCTTTGAGTGTTGTAAGGAAGTGAACATAAAATTAAAGAGAAGTACTGACAGCAAAAGTTTTGAGGATTTAGGAATTGATTCTGTGATTCACTGCCAGATGTAATTCTTGATAGCCAGTAGGAGTCATGGGTGCTCAGCATGCAGAGAAAAAGGCCACAGTTCACTAAACTGATGAGATAATATAACAGATGGGGTATAAATGTTGGGGCACTTGAATTTAGTCAAAGTCAGCCTAAAAGACTGAGATCAGGAACTGACAGTATCTAAAGACAGTATTTTTCCTGTGTAACTCATGTTCTGGCAAATGACACTTGCCAAGAAAGCATATAATGCTACCAGAAGACCAAGAATAATATGTATTTGGGAAGAAAATACTGAGCAGTGTTTATGTAAGACACATTACTGTTGTTTAAGTACAGTCAACCCTTCTTACTTGCTACATTTGGTAACAAAATCTCAACTTTTGACAGAACAGAATCCCTCTAATCTGAAAAAAAAAAGTCTAGCCTTAGTTTGCAACATTTAATCTTTCAGTGGATCACACTTGTGTCATGTGAATTGACTGAGAAGATAACTTCCACACCTCAGTTTCTATAACAAAGTACTTGAGTTTCTCTGCTAACAGAACAGTGGCTATTTCCTCACTTGTCACATTTCTTATCAGTAGGTGTCTTCCAGAGGAGAGGATTTCTGCAATCCCTTGTTTCAACTGCAAGGTGGAACCTGTGGACAACCACCTTTAGCCTAGAGTCAAAATACTGTCTGGTAGATGAGGCAGTTACTTTTTACTGAGCAATTAAGTAATTTAAAAATTAGGACAGAGTAAGATGTTCTAGGGAATTTAGGACATCTGGATAATAATATGATCTTCCGAACTGTCATAATTCAGTCAGATGAACCTACTTTATAAATACCGTAATCCTAATAAAATCGCTATTGCAAACACCATCTCCAGCCATTGCAACAACTATTTTGACAGGAAAACTTTTGTGCCGTATTTAAAGTTGAGAGTGAAAAGCTGCATGTTATTAAACATAGCATTGTCTCCTCCCATTTTTGGACGATTGTGCCACATCAGGTCATTTTCACTTTATACCCAGAGCATTAGGTATGTTTAATGTAAATAGGCATATAGTGTGTTCCAAACATGGGAAGAAATGATATAAAATTGTGTACCTCCTTGTGGCAGCTTCATCTCTTCACAGTGAAGTTTTCTGTTACAGAAACTCTCTGTTAAACACTAGATGTTCTGTAGACTCCAAAATGTGCTAGACATTTCAGAAAAACATAAAAATATAGTTTGGGCTGTAGCCATTCACAACTCCAAACCCTGTAAGTTACAGCTTTTTACCCATCACTGTCTCCATGTTTTATAGTTTTTCCTATAAATAATAGTATTTGGGAGTGATTTTAACATGCCCAGAAGCAGGCAGAGCAGCAAGCGCTCAGAGAGTAAGATCCAGCGGTGCAGGGAGATTGTGGAGGCACCACGTGGCCCTTGTACTCCCGTGCTTACTGCTGCGACTTCAGGCGAGGACCGAGCCCGAGATGACGTGTTAGGAACGAGGAGGGGTGGTAACGCCGTTCCCAGCACAAGAAGGGGGTTAATCTGGTCAAGGGAAAATAATTTTTAAGGCGGTCACAAAAGTTTGGGAGCCCAGTAGCAACAGAGCAGGGACCGGCACGTTAGAGGAGCAGGCAGCCGGCAGCGGCTCTCCACGTCAGCAGAAGCCCGCGTCCGCCCGTTTCCTGGAAAGGGCCGTGCGAGGCTAGAGCCCCGCTTGGGGCTCTGTCCCGGCGGGCAGCGGCACCGTGCGCGGAGC
>NW_008626027.1:0-11219 GCF_000691845.1 Merops nubicus
TTCATCCCTTGGTTCGTGACAGGCCTTCTTTTTTTGAATCCTGTCCCCCTGTTTCACTTTTCTACCAGTTGAGAATAATTCTGGAACATGACACATAGCTAATTTTTTCTTTCCAGTTAAAGTGTAGAGTCTTGATTTAACCAATTCTCTTACAGTCACTGGACAATGACGGGGGAAAAAAAATTTAAAATGCGGAATGCTTGCTTTTATTTTACATTTTTTATTCTTATCTTACATTTCAGCGAACTGTTTTTTTACTAAAAAACTCTGTAAAACAAAGCTTCTTCTGAACAATGTCTTCAAAATGTCTCTCAAGAACTTTCCTTCAAGTTATGAATTATGTTTTCTTTTTATGAAGAGATGGAGTTATCCATCTCCCCACAACTTCAGTTTATAAAGTGGTTCTATATCCTAAGGAGAGAAAGAAAAAAACTTTCAACAGTCTGAAGAAAACTTATCATGTTCTTTGAGTTATGAATCATTTCAGAAAGTCATGAGCTTTTGAAATTCTGATTCCTGCCTATCATTTTGAATTTGTATTGCTTCTAAAGTGAATCTATATTTCCCACTAATTTAATAATCCAGAAGTCCCTGTATTCTATGCATTTAAAGTTTTAGAGGCTGTAGAGCATATCCCCAAGAGACAAAAGTCAGCATAGCTCCAGGATTGTAATTCAAGCTCTATTGATTTTTACCTGCTGAGAATATGCTGGTGAATGAGATAGAAAAAAGAAATATACTCTCTGAAAGACAAAAAAGTCCTGTTTAAGAAAACAGTTGAATTTGCTAGTTGCCAACATAGCCTTCTCTATTACATTTATGGAGAACAAGTATTTAAATGACAAAAAAAAAAAAAAATACCACCTGGAGGTATTAGAACCTTTGTCATACCTTCAAGCTGCCATATGTATTTCCAAATATTTTTTAAATGATCCTTTGTGCTGTGTGAGTGATTAGTATGTTTGTGCCTGATTAGAAACATCTTAAAGGTTTTATTTTCAGAAACCTAATCTTACAGCTCGTGCCCCCATCATCAAAAATATAAAAAGACATTTTAAGTGCATCTCTAGACTCAAAATATGCTAATTTGGTCACTAACTTAAATTATTCACATAAACATCAAGAAATAGGAGTCTATTTGCTTTATCCTCTTGACAGCTTCATCGGCCTTGTGGCCCTGAACATAGGAAGTACGAGGTCACAGAATCAGAATTTGTACAGTCTCCCTCTTTGCCACCAAATCTGAGGGGATTTCCTAACTCCTTTAGGTCCTCACCCTTAATGAAGAACACACCCCATCACCTATCTGAGGGAGCCTGAGCTCAGCATTGCCTTGCTCTGTTCATAGAAGCTGCTGTGTCTGATGAATACATGTATGAAAGGAGATTAGCTGGAAATGAGTCTGAAAAGAAGTGGAGACTTCATCAAGGCAAATCTCCTGCTCCAAGAATCTTCATTATAGTAGAGAAGGAATGAAAGATGTATCAATACAAAGGCTTAACAGAACACATTAAGGGAATGCATAAGGCATTGCATGTAATAAAGATGTGTAAAGAGAAGCACCAAGAAAGGCAGAATACAGTACTGACCCCCCCTCTGAGATACGTACATATTTGTTTCATAAGCCATCCTTGATACAGTGACTATAAAAGTGAAGAGAACATGACAGATCTTCCTGGCGATGGGAAAAAAGCTTATCTCTGATGGTGTAAATTGAATTGGGATTGAAGCATATTCATTTATGGCATGTATTTAACAGATAACCAGTGAGCTATACATTCAGGATTGACATCAACACCAGAAGAAATATAAGCTGTGCCTTAGGACCACCAGTGCAGTCTGTTGTGTACGAGGGCAGGCAGAGGAGCGTATGTTGCTCTGTTTATGCCCTGAAATGCAGCACCTGTTTATGAACAGGTGAAACTTCAGGATTCCCTGGAGTAAGATTTTGCTCCCATGTTGCTTTTTGACTTCTTTCCACATGTTGTTCTCTCCTGGCTACCTCACGTGCTCTTCTTACAAACAAGGATACAGCATCTGAAAGCTTCTTAGCGTGTGGAAACAGAAGACAGAGTGGTGACAGAGTACAGAGGTGGAGTATGGGTCACTAAAAGTAGGTGTCCAGAGGCTACTGACATGTTCAAAGTTATCTGGATGCCGCTGCAGAATGCCATAAAATTCTTCTAGGACAGACAAGCTAGGAAGGTCTTGTGTCATATCTGACAGCTCATAAGGATTCCTTTCCCAAATATCACCAGACTCCTTATGGTTAGGTGACAGCACCAAGCCAAATTCAGTGTGAGCAGTGGAGTTTGGAATCTCATTCAGTTTCCCTGGAGTCAGTGCTGACACTCAGTGAGTTTGGGAAGAAATCTCTGAGTAACACTAAAGTGAAAAGAATGGGTTTGCTCTGGTTGAAAATAGTATAAGAAAAAAAGCCAAAGTAATGTAAGACCTAAGATACAGTAAGTGCCCTATGATGTTAGAAACAGTAATATAATTTAATTTGGGTTTCAAATTATTCTAGGAAAGGGGAGAAATAAATAAAATTTATACTTTACTACTGGAAAGGTTGTAGCTTTAAGGACCCGTTTATTCCCTTCCACTCTGTAAAGTAAAGGTTCCCATTTGTTGGTGTTCCAAATACCTTGACTTAAAAGGGAATTGTTCCTGGTTACAATACACCTTCCTTACCATGGTTTAATATTCCTGTTTCATACCAAGGCATTTGATTTAAATGGGCCAAATCCTCAATGATGTCAACTGACACAGTTACTGAAAAAGTGAGCCTACCTCAACTTTGGCAGCTAAAGATTTAAGCTGGAGACCTGTAATACCTTTAAAGTTGGTTCAGAGAAAAAAAGTGCCTCCAGAAATTACTCATCTTATCTTAAAATAGTTGCCCAAGACAGACCAAGTGAGCCATCTCTGGAGGTGACCATTTTTCTCTAATAACTGTGAAAGAAGCCTGCTGTGACTGGCCCAAGCTTAGCCATCTAACTTGGACACCTCTAGGGTAGCTGAGATGCCATCTTCCCCCACTGACTTTGTGGCCTCTAATGATGTCAATGATTGTCAAAGATGCAGTGCTGGAAACATCAGGTTGTCAAGGAAAAAGAAGTGTCAAGTTTGTCTCTCTCATACCTGTTACCAGGATTGTGAGCAATACCACAGGCCCTCTGACTTCGGTTTGTTGGAGACATGTCTGATTTGAAAGTGAAGTTTCTGTGAAATGTCACTCATTTTCACATTCCTTTTTTTTTTTTTTTCTCAAATCTTCATGTCCCTCACACTAAAGTTCCTTTCTAACACTCCAGATTTACAGCAGTGTGGAAAGAGAGGAAATCACTGCCCAGACTTCAGTGTAGTTTGTGTCTTAGTCCCAGATAGCATACACAGCTCATACACAAGGGAGTATTTATTCTCAGCCTCTTGCTTTACTAGTCCTGAAGAAGAGTAGCTCTTACACTTCTTTAGCTCTGGGGACTTAACCCTGGTGTTCCAGCCTTTAAATGGGTCAGAGAACAGATACTCCTACCTTGGGTAATTCTCCAAAACAGCATCTCTTAGCTTCCTTTTCCCACAAGGTACAGAGGATTGATTTGGCACTTTAGCTTTTTCAGCAGTAAAACTGAAAAAGCAGCAGGGACCTGACCCCACCCCACACACTAGACCAGGGAAGCAGAGCAATACAGAGAAAACTATGTGGAAAGCCAAGTATCTGTAAGCTTATTTTTTTTTACTTTTCTTAGTTACAGTTAGTTTTGTGTGTATGGGGTATTCACATTCTCAGAGTCTGCTTTTTTTATGAAAAAAAATAGATTTACTGTAAATAAAAAGGAAGCTGTAACCTTTTCAGTCTAAATAAATGATGCATATTAGAAGAAAAATGTTGTAGGATTTTGGCACAATCCCACAGGTTATTGTTGCTCTGAAATGACGTAGAAACAAAAGCCACCACTGAAGGGACAAAGCCGCATTTGGTAAGAATCCCGTGCCAAACTACAGATACTAAGAAGAGAGACTGCTGCCAAAAAACATTGATTCGAGAGTAAATCTGCATCTCAGTACTTAGGTGAGCAGGGGATTTCAGAGCAAGCATTTGCAGACTCACACATCAGGCTTCATTCAGCCTTTAGCCCAGCTGTGTACTCACTGGAAGGAAATCCCTGTGGGACTGAAGAGGCACGGTAGGGTTGAAGAAGACGTACCCATATTTCAGGATCTCCAGATCTGACTTCCCTTTGCAGAGGGTTCTGCTGCTCTGGGAGCTCTCCACAACTGTGCAGAAAGGGCCAGATGCTCTCTGCAATTTCTGCTCCCTTTGGAGAGCATGTAGAGGGATCAAACATGCAAAGGTAGACAGAGGTTGAGCATCTGTATGCCCCAGTGAAAGGCAGATACTCTACTACAGAGAACAGAGTGTAGTGAAAATTATGAAGTGGTTATTGTGTAATGACTTTTTGCACCTTAAAGATGGCATGGTATTAAACAGACTTCTGATTTCTTTAAATTACACCTGTAAAGTTAGCCTAGAACTGCTCTTATGGGTAAAAAGTGGCTTAGAGCTGAAGCAGTTTGTATATACATTAGGAAGGAATGCTTAGAAAGTTGTCTCAGTAAGGGTATATATATTTTATAATCAATATTGAAATATGGGTTAAGGTATCCACAAAAAACTTTGGATCAGAGGTAGCTCTGTAGTGTCAACTTGTAAGATAATTTTTACATTTCCATCTCTTGATTGTTAGGAAGTTAGTGTTAAATGGTAATAGTTTTAATTTTCACAACTGTAATTGTGTTAATGATGGGGTTGTGTTTGTAAGTTCAGGCTTCGTATGATGTTTCCGATAAATTTGTTTCACATTGCTAAATTACAGGTTTTACTTGCCCATTCTGTCAAGAAAATAAAACTGTGATAAATTATTTCACTAAACTACAGTTTACAAAACTGATTAAGCTAACATTTGAGTGCTTTGATTCATGTTAGCGTTTTGTAAATACTTTGAGTCATTTTTTTTTCCTTTTGCTTGCTTCTTTATGGGAATACGTTAGAGCCAGACAGTGAGGAAAAGCCCTGCCATTGAATTCAACATCCTCTCTCAGAAAAGATCTTAGAGGTTCAGTGCAGTCTATTGAAAATGTTGTTCTATCAGAAGAAGGTAAAATGGAACAAAAATAATGGTTTTCACTTTGTTGGGGTGATAGCAGAACAGATAATCTAAAATACATTTTGATTCATGCAAGCATAGTTGTTCTTGTTCCCATCTCTGTATGTAATCTGTAAATGTGAATTTTATCTCTCCACCTGCTGCTTACCTGGAAAGTTAGAAGGTTAGGAAAGTTTCAGGGCTGAAGAACTACATGTCCCTAAGGCCCTTTTGCTGTCGGGGACTGTCCTGGTGACCCCATGATCTCTTTAGGTACATCACTCTCACTTAACAGGAGAACCTTGCTCTACTACAGTCTCCTTCCTGGAGCAAGCGTGGCACTGCAGCCCTATCTATTGGCTCTGTTAGCCACAGCTCAGAGTGCATTTGAGTCAACAGTGCCTGTAGGAGTGTGGTCTGAGTTCAGGACTTTGCACAAGCTGGTGTGGCATGTGAGTTGCTCATGTCTTAATAAATTGAGTTGTTGTCTGGGTACTAAGGAGGGTCAGGACAACTAGGCTCAACCCCAAGAAAAAAGATTGCATATATTTGCAGACCTTCCTTCCACCAACATATCTAGTGAGCATGATGTGTGTCAAGACTTCCAACTCTGTGAGGAGGAGGAGGGAGAAAAGATAGTAAATAACCCTTCTATCCCTTGTTTCTCAGTCTTAACTATTGAAGAGGAGGCTTGGTCAAATGGCCTTTGATCCTTAGCAACCCTTATTCTCCCAAGAGAAGTAGCTGACCCGTTTGCAGTGTTTATGCACAGGGAAGTACAAATCTACCCTTTGCTACACATTAAGAAAGTTAGATGTCACAGCATGCTTCTTTGTGAGTAAGGTTTAATAGATTATTTCCACATCCTGACAATAGCCCAGGCACAAACACAGTAAAAAGAATGTGTGTATGTTTGAACAAAACCTGATCTTTCTTCTGGTATTGTCTGTTCCACAACATCTGGAATAAATGCCTTTACAGCTCATCCACTAGTGAACAGCCAGCCTTTTCCTCTGTGGAAGGTGCCACATGACTGCCTGTAGCTAGCCATGTTGTTGAAGACTGAGACTTGTATCTGAAAGCTGCAGCCATTGGGCTAAGCTTATCAGAGTTAAAACCAAGCTGTGGATCTGCACTTCTTTCCTCCATTATAATGTTTATCTGCCTCATTGTGGCCACCCCTACTACCTTGCCAGCTTGTGATTAAGTCATAGTGTTTCTATTTTCTAGCTTTTCACATTCTGGGCATGACTCAATATTTTTGATCTCTCCTGCAGAAGTTCTTTTACACAGTGTGACTCTCAGCCAGGCTTTCACGATCTTACATCTTCATTAGTACAAAGTTGTTTTCATCTGCTTGGGCAAATCCCCTCTCTTTGCATATCTGTTCACACTTCTGCTGCAAAATGCTGTTCTACGAGTCATTAATTTTTATCATATTACTCTTGTCTTTGAAGCTTCTTACTGTCTTTTTTTTCTTTTCCATATTATCAGACACAGGCCACTTGTCATCTCTTTCAAGGATCTTAATATCTTTGCCTTTCCATTTCAGCTCTGTTCACTATCAAAATGACTTCCTGCAACTCTTTTCAGCCTATGGCATCACCTGGATTTTCTACAGTGTCCTCTGTAAAAATTTGCAAAGTTACATCAAGATTGTCCTTCAGTCTCTCTTTCACAGTCTCTTTCTCTGTGAAGATAGCAAAGACTTTGACAACATCTAACCTGATGATGCTCTGGAGCCAATACCTCCAAGTGCCTTTGCAATACAGCTTTTTCACTTCATGGTTTTCTTCATGTAGTGTGCAAACTGTCTGGGGATTAGGCTTTTTCTTCTTTGCTTGTATTTCCCAGTCCTGGTAGACTTAGTCCTCTCCCATGACTGGACTTCTTAACCACTGTGGATTACTGCCAGGTGGCTGTGGGACGTTTTTAAAGCAACATAAAGATATGCTGACATCAGCCCAAATGAGAACACAACTAGATTGGTATACTTCCTGGAATGCTATGAGCAGTGCTGCCAGAAGTACTCTGTATAGCTGAAATTCATCTTGTTTGGAAAACGTGTAGGTCTCTCTGACTCATTTCAGCAGCAGGCACTGTAAGGGTGGAGATGGGAATATACTGCTATTGGAGACATCACTATTATGACAACAAGAGCTAGAAAATACATATGTAGGTATTTAGTATAAAAGATTATACAGGCAACATAGACATCAAATTACCTGGCAGGACTAAGAATGCTTTTCATGGGGACGACAAGACCGTTAGTGACCACATCATTATTCATCTTCATCAGTTGCCATGTCTATGAAATCCTCCTCCCCAGTTTCTCAGCACATGCATGTGTCAACATTCTCAGAGAATTATATTTATTACAGAGTGAATATTTAGAGAGATGACCTTACCTTCATTTATGTTTTAATTGTTATTTGGGCTTCTGATAAGGTGAAACATTCCCATCATTCCCTTAAGGCAACATTACAGGTGCTCACAGTTTCTTTGCTGTGACAAAGAAATACTAAGACATTTTTTTTTTCTCACAGTTGCAGTAGGTTTAGGCTGCCAGGAGCTAATTAAGTCTGTTTGATCATATGTCCATCCCTAAAGTTTAATAAAAAGGAATAACCTAATCAGTAGATCTGTTTTAAGAATGGGATTGAGAGTTGTGACTAGCATGCTAGCAATAGCAAGTGTAACATTTGATCTCTTCTGAATGCCCTAGCTGAAAAGAGTGAAGACTTGATATACCTGAAAATAAATCCCTTCCCTGGATGTTAGCCTGGAGAGCTGAACTGGTGCAGCAATAAGATTTAGGGAGAGCTCAGGTGAGGTTGAACATGTGAGTGTTTGTTTTCACAGGGAGAGGTTCTACCATCCCTGCTCAGAAATAGAGTAGAAGACCAATACTTCCTCTAGTTTATATAAAGAAGCTAAAGCCCTAGTTGAGCAAATCCTCTGTTCTACTAACCACGTGTTCAAAGGCCTCTGTCTTTCTCATGCTGTGTTCTAATTAGTTACATGACAAGAAATGATATACAGCAGTGGTTAAGGAAGCTGAGAATTAGAGACTGTCATAGGAAATGATTGATGAAACCTTCTGTAGGGGTTACTCCTGCCAGTGTAATTGGGAAAAACATTTGGACTAAAATTCTATTTACAGCAGCAGCTCCAAGCCCTCTAATTACTCCATCTCTAATAGTGTCATGCTTGCTATAAAACTTGGCTGAATCACTGGAGAAAGAATTAAGCCTACTGAGGTGGATCCAGAACTTAGATATTAGAATACCATTTTTTTATTATTTTTTTTTTTTTTTGCCATGTGCATATGGCCTGAGGGAGACTGGTCCTGGATCCCAAACATTTAGATCAACATATGTTTGGAGCATGGCGTCTTTTTTTCTGCCTGAGTGAGAATTTGGATTTTCTTTCCATGGGCAGCTGACAAGAAGCTGGGCACAAAGGCTGATGTTGGCCAAGTCACACGTGCAGTGAATCCAGGATACTGCTAAAATTCACACCTTTACCTAAGGATTCGGGATTTCCTCTGGCTAATGTAGCCATCCCTCTGAAAGGACAAGCACAGGCAGAGTGTACTTGCTTGACATGTGGTCTGAGCCAGAGGAGCCATCTCAGGCTGTTCAAGACTGTGGTCTATGAGTGCAAGTGACCCCATACATCTAGGCTTGGTTCAGTTCTGAATCCAGCTCAGACCAACATACTTCATTCCCTCTTCCTACTAGAAAATGGGAAAATCATGTCTCTTAATCTCAGAAGGGGGGGATGACGTACAAAAAACTAATCACTTTCAACATCAGCTTCCAACAAGTACTTAATCAGATAGGGTTAAGTAGGTTGCAGGGTCAAGCAAAATAAAGGCAGCAGATGTTTTGACTCTAAACAGAAGTATTTTGATACTCAAATTGTGAATGACAACTCTCCGTCCTTCGTTAATGCAGACAAAAAAGGTTGTTTGACAACCCTACATCATATGTCGCCTGTTCCAAATGCTGTCCTGTAAATGGCATGTGCATTACGGGCATTCGCAAGAAATGTGACTCCAGCCGAGCAAGCCTATGGCTGAGGCTCTGTCACTTCCCATCCAGTCTGCACAGCGAATTGGGCACTGTAAAGGGGAGCAGAAGGCAGACAAGCGATGAAAGAGGGGAGATGGAATGCTGAGAAAGCTTGGCAAGACAATTTTCTCTCAGCTTTAACCAAACTGACAAACGCTAAGAGAATTCCATTTACATGAAAACCATGTTCAGCTTGCAAATAAAGTCTGGTGACTCACGAGCTGCCTCTGTCCTTCTGAAAGTATTTGGAGGGCTGTGAAATACTGCGTGACATGTAGTGACTTTGGAACGCAATAACATGGAGAGCTGCTTGTGTTAAAAAAACTGCAATTTGCACCAGTCCAAGGACACCCCAAAATGGTATTATTGCCACAGTCACACCCCTTTGTGATGCTCTGATCACCATTCATCTCCTCCAACACTGTCCAAAGCCCTTCCCATGGAATTGGAGCTCCTGGAAGGTGCCACACCATCTTCTGTGAGTTCTGCTGAATGGGAACAGGGATGTGTAGACAGCAGCAAGATTACTTCAGTTTTGCAGTTACTGATAGGTAGATTGAGCCTCGTTCTGGCCTTATTGATGAGTCCAACACGTAAGAGGGATCAGAGGCTGTATGCAACTGTCCAAAAGCAGTGAAAGCTGAATGCAATAAAATGCTGACTCAAGGCTTTTCCACCTACCAATAGCTTAACTGGAGTCTCTGTAAGAATTCTGAGAATAGGCTGTGTGGACAAATTTAACTTGCAAGACTCACCAAGCCAGCAGAACGGCTGATCACTTAGGCTGCCTTCAGTGTCAGGAATTTATTGCCCAAGTTGACTTTCTGAGGTCATGTCAATCACATGCTATCCAATCAATCTTATGGAGCTCCTATAGTTAGGTAGGACATTACTACATTTGTCTATGCAATACTGTATTTCTATAAATAAACTCTGAGTGGACTTCGAGGGCAAATAAAGATCTTGTATTTTAGCTGATACAAGAACAGAAATTCAACTATATGTGAAATTAAATCCCTTATCCCACTCCACCTCTGTCTAGTTGCAGCCATCATCCTAAGTGGATTGATGTCTAGACACAGGAATCATCCTGTAGGACTTCGTCAAGAGGCACAGTGATTCTGGAGCAATGGTATCAAAAGCCAAGATAACAATGGTCTCATCCCTGTTTGAATTATCTCTTACATAAATTATTTGAAGAGCAACCTCTGAACCTCAAAAGACTCAAAAATGAAAGTTAAAACTAGCAAGGTAGTCGTGGTACTTTTTCTGACTAGTAGAAGCTAAAAGCTGCTGCCAGAAGTTTAGAGTGGTGAATTAGATGCTGGCTTTGCCATGAGCATTCTCTGGGGAATGAGTACCGTAGCAGTCTAATACATTTTATTCATTACCTGAGCAGAATATATCCCAAGTGTGAGCTTCATGGTATTCCACTGAATGCAGCCAGCTTCACTGATCAGAAAATGAGAGCCTACAGTACTTGGGAAACAGCCTATGAGAATGAAAATTATGCAGATGTTAATGATGTAGAGATAATAAGGACAATTTGGATTTTGTAAGGACTACATATTCTATTTATCACAGTGACTTTCAGCTTGCTCTTAGGCATAAAAACTTGTTTCACAAGTGGCTTGGATTCAAAAAAGTCTGTTTTGTATCTGTCTCTGCAGTGTTGTAACAGGCACAGCCCGCCCTAGGCAGGGACCAGCGTTGGGAAGATCTCGCGATGTAACGGAAAGCGTAGACCGCCCACCAGAGGCGCTGTGGGCGGGGCTTAGCATAGATAAGTCATTGCTGCGACGCAATAAACGCCATTTGCTGAAACCTGCACATTGGAGCTTGTGTCTCAATGGCCCCCAACAGCAGAGGTTGAGTAGCTGTGATCCCAGGTCCGAGTGTTGGTGACAACAAGTGGTGACCCTGAAGAGATCGACGAGCGGCCGTGAGCAGGACTCGTGTGCGGGCACCATGGGGCATGGGTCTGGCCAGACGA
>NW_008626028.1:0-204 GCF_000691845.1 Merops nubicus
AAGATATTAAACAAGACTGGTCCCAAATCTGCACCCTGAGGGACTCTGCTCATGACTGGCCACCAACTGGATTTAACTCCATTCACCACAACTCTCTGGGCTCGGACAGCCAGCCAGCTTTTAACTCAGCAAAGAGTCCACCTGTCTAGGCTGTGAGCCACCAGCTTCTCCAGTAGAATGCTGTGGGAATTGACATCTAACACC
>NW_008626028.1:235-2602 GCF_000691845.1 Merops nubicus
TTTCCCTCATCCATTAGACTGGTCACCTGATCATAGAAGGAGATCAGGTTGGTCAAACAGGACTTGCCCTTCATGAACCCATGTTGACTGGATCCGATGCCCCCGTTGTCCCACACTTGCCGCATGATCTCCCCCAGGATGAACTGTTCCATAATCTTCCCCAGAACTGAGGTCAGGCTGACTGGCCTGTAGTGTCAGTATGATACTTTTACAAACAGAAAAGTTTTTATATGAAAATTATGATCTGGAGTCCTCAGTTGAAGGCAAATTCATGATCATTTAGAAATAGAATCATCCAGCAGGATCCAAGCCATAATAATTAAGTGGTTCAAAGACAAATAGCAATGTTGGTCTGACTCCCTGATAATTTACAGCATCAAATCCACTATAGAGCAAATGGGGGAAAAGAAATCCCACAACAAAACTCCCCCAAAAACCTAACACCCAAAACCTAGATGAGCCCGAATCAGTGCTTTGAGAAATGATGGCAAGTGTGGATTCAGTAAATTGATAGAGGAACAAAGCCTAGTGTAATTTCCAGCATTTTTCTGAAGAACTATAATTACAATGAGATTACACAGAGGAGAATAATGCCCATGTTATTTATCATTACAGACATACTATTAGCTTAAGAAAAGAAGAAACACTCCTAGGTGACATTTCTGTCACAATATAGAATTGCAATAGTCTGCATTAATAAAAAAAAATCTACTTTGCTTGCTGACAAGCTTAAAGGACTGCCCAAATCTAGAACAAGATTATTGTGAAAGCATTAAACACTTGAATATTCAATATCAATTGGTCAGGGAGGTCTTCTACTCCAAAGACTTGGAGGAAATAATTTTCCTTTCTACTCTGAGAGAAAATGCTAAGGGAAACAAGTAGTTGTCAGTGACATGGACAGTGGAATTGAGTGCACCCTCAGTAAGTTGGCAGACGACACCAAGCTGTGTGGTACAGTCAACACACTGGAGGGAAGGGATACCATCCAGAGGGACCTTGACAGGCTTGAGAGGTGGGCCCACGCCAACCTCATTCATTTCAACAAAGCCAAGTGCAAGGTCCTGCATCTGGGCCAGGGCAACCCCAAGCATAAATACAGGCTGGGTGGAGTATGGATTGAGAGTAGTTCTGGGGAGAAAGACTTATGGGTGCTGGTTGATGAAAAGCTTAACATGAGCCAACAATGTGTGAGTGCAGCCAGAAAGCCAACCGTATCCTGGGCTGCATTATAAGTGTGGGCAGCAGATCAAAGGAGGTGATTCTCCCCCTCTGCTCTGCTCTCATGAGACCCCACCTGGAGTACTGCATTCAGCTCTGGAGCCCCCAACACAAGGACATGGACCTGTTGGAGCAGGCGCAGAGGAGAGCATGAATTATGCACAACCTGCTGGTCACCACAGACAAATAGGACAATGTAGTCCCACAGCCCCCAAATTCTCATCTTGGTAAGATTAAGTCTGGCCATGACCAAAAGAGAAACTATTATCAGGAGAGAAGGTATACTGTAAGCCCAGACTCATCCACTTGCAGTTAAGTCCTGCAGCATTCAATTCCTTCAGAAGAACAAGAGACACGCAGCTGTTAAGGACACACTTGGACCCTTTTCAGAAAATGAAGAAAGCCTTATAACAGTCCTCCAAAGTCAGTATTTCTCAAGGTGTAACATGATGCTTTTTTTTAATATTTCACAGATGTGCTAACTAGCTACTGCCAACATTCACTAAGCATTGCCTCTTGCACAAATGCATTGGTGAATAGTCATATAGTGCTCATAAGGTAGATGAGCCATGAGCACAGTGCATATAGTCTATAAATCTGCAGGTATCCCAAGGGGTAGATACTTCAGTTTTACTATGAAACCAATAATTTTGATTCTTCCAAATCATAAATATCTAAACATCCCACATTTATTAGCTTGACACTCAATTTAAACAACAATCCTGTTCCATACCAGGAGAAAAAAAAAAACAACACAACACCTAGAGGTGAACTCCTAGACAGGTAAAGAATATATGATAGTTTTGTTTTGGGGAAGAGTCATTGGATGTGTGTGGAAGATGGAGTTGCAGAGTTTGGATAGTTCATTGTTAAAAAGAACAATATTCAGAAAGACAGACTGGCTAAAGAGGCCAAAGTATCATTTCACTACTGAAAGGGAAGAATGAGAGTGAAAACAACAGTGCACTTATTTAGCAGGAAAAAAAATCAAAATAAGATTAAAATTAATCACAGCATCAACCTAAAAGAGGAAATTCAACTGTCTGTACAAAAATGCTAAATATGTAGGTGATAAACCCCAAAATTTGCCAATATAGAGATTAAATTTGAACAGGGAGTGTGAGAAGCGAGTTCTCATTCTTGGCT
>NW_008626029.1:0-2313 GCF_000691845.1 Merops nubicus
AACTCGGGGATTTCTGTCCCTTGGTTCATGACACAAAGAAAACCCTAAATTTCATATTAGATCTACACCTCAGAAGATAAGCAGATCTTACTACCTCAAAGATAATATGAATTCATCATATCAGAGAATGGCAAATATATACCCACCTCCAAAAAGTGAAAATCATTACATTTGATACCTTGGTGAGGCATGACCTTATATAAACAATGGCAGAATGAACAGTGTGGCAGAATCCATTATAAAACTGCTTTACCTCAAACACATGAAGAATTCTTTCCATTTAGTGTTTGCTGGTCCATGAATTCTTCCCTTTTAAGAGGAGGGGGACAATCTGTTCTAGACATACTGACATTAGTTTTTCTCCATTATGCCATACTAGTCTCTTCCTTCTAGATGAGGAACTTAAATAATTTAGAAGCAATCATAAAAGCTTTATAAAAACAGGCTTTACAGAAAAAGACTTTACAAATGTTGTTTTATCTGAATGACAGAACGAAAAAAGTGATCTAAAGAGAAAAGAATAAATCTTTGTGGAACAGTAGAGCAAAAAAGAGGAAACTGTCAGATATGGAAATTTATGCTTCCACCTGGCTAGCCAGGACCAGAGAAAGTAAGGCCATTGGAAAATTTTATACTACTGCTGCTGTAACTATTTTAGTACCAAGTTTTATGATATCCATCAGCTCCAAGAGCAGAAATAAGTGGAGTATGAGCAGATAAGAGGAGTATGAAGAGAAAATTATAGGGGAAAAATAAATAATAAAAAGAAAAGGACATGCAAGAAGATAGGGAAGTTTGGGAGGAAAGAAGAAAAAAATTGATCAAGAGAGTATGGAATCTATTTTTTTTTTTTTTTTTAATATCTCTAGAAGCATGCCAATAAATTAATTTTAACTTTCTGTTGTGGTGAGCAGAGCCCGCCCTAGGCAGGGACCAGTGTGTGGAAGATCTCGCGATGTAACGGAAAGCTCAGACTGACCACGAGGGGCGCTGTGGGCGTGGCTTGTCATATATGAGCAATTGCAACGACGCAATGAACGCCATTTGCAGCATCCTCCACATTGGAGTCTATGTCTCAATGGTCCTCAACGGCAGAGGTTGAGTTGCTGCGATCCCAGGTCCGAGTGTTGATGACAACAACTTTCAGTGTTAATAATGTCATTTTGAAAATTGGATTCAGACTTTGAAGTCAGTTAACCACAAGTTTATCACAAATGTATGCCATATATTTATAAACCATAAAAGTATTCACAAATAAAGGGACATCCATAACTAAGCCACCCTTGTTTATAAGCTGTTAGCATGAGAGTTCCTCTATAGTCACTGTAACAATGATATTTATGTTATAAATAAAATTATCACTTCAATGTATCACACAAAATATTATATCTTGATAGATATTTACTCATTGAAAAATCCATTTTACCTGTGTGTTTTATAGCTGCTAGAAATAATTGCATGTGCCCCAAATAATACCTGTGTGATTTTTTCTGTTGCATCTTCTGAACAGTATAAAAGCCAACTCTGGATTTAAGATTCAGCTCTGGTGATGGGGGCCACCTTTCCTGCTCCTAATCTGTGCAGTGGAACCGATGTTTAACAGTAATTTGGGTAACTGGAGAAATAAAGTAAAGAATACTTTGGGATATCTTGAATCTGCAGTGCATTATTCTGTTCTTGGCATATGCTTTATGCTAGAAGCTGTGAGGCTGTCCACAAAAAGCAGACAAACATCTGTCTCTTTTTTGTTGTCCACATCACTGATCTTTCCTAGGTATGGTACGTTTTAGTTCATTTTACACTATTCTACAATTTACTCAGTTGTTGAAAAGCTAGAAGAACAATGCAATTTTTAATTAGCTGAGGATCTACTTTATTACTAGAATGACAATCATATCTCAGTGTTTGGTTCACCTGAGTAAATAACTTGTACTGCATTCTTCTATTTCATTATATAGTCAGAAAATCATGCCATAGATATATCTTTACTGTATATCACTGGCATAATCTTTTTACATCTTTAGTTGGCTTCTAAAAGATTTTCTGCCAGTCAGAATAACTGAGACAAAATGCAGTATTCCAAGGATAGGCTAAGCTACGTTAAACAATATAGATATGTGAGTTTGATGGTTTATTCTATCACAGCTTGCATGCTTTATATGTTAAAACCATAATGACAGAGTAAGAAAAAGTGAAGCAACAGTGGAAAAGAAGGCACTCACTTTTGTATTGTTTGATGTTCCATTCATGATAAAACAGTTGGGCATATCAGCAATTTTCTAATAAGGTGTCACGAACCAAGGGATGAAAACC
>NW_008626030.1:0-3914 GCF_000691845.1 Merops nubicus
TGCCCTAGGGGGGATTTTCTTGGCTGTATTAATTGGTGAAGCGCCGAGTTGCTGCGCTAGCGCGATCGTGTCTCCTTTGTAGCTCAGTGTTTCGGCGAGACCAGCGGCCGGTTGTAGGAGGCAGCGTTTGCAGTTTCTTGATGTGTAGTTAGCAGCTGGTTGGTGCCTTTACCTTTTCGTGCTGCTGATGTTGGGACTCAGACATCCAAATAGTGCGGTTGGGCTTTGGTGTCAAAATCGGCGTTGTTCTCATGAGAATTTAGAGGACGCCTGACGCAGAAACGTGGGCAGCAGGGAACATAAGGCATGAGTTAAAGGGAGTAATACCTTGCAGTATGAATTATGAAATGCCCTTCAGCGCATCGTGCGTTTCACCTGTTAATTTGTGTAAGCAAATACAGTATGTGTCCGTCTCGGTGGCCTTTTTTTGCAAGAAACAAATTACTTCAGAGTGTTTCTCTTCTTAGCTGGAGAGAAAGTCGTCCCCACCCTCTAACTTTGAAATATATTTCCAAGTTAGATTAGGTTGGCTAAAACAATGAATGAGACAAAGAAATAAAATATTTCTTTTATGCCAAATATGGAAGCAATTAAAACGTGCAGTAAAGATGTTACTTCAGAGCCCTTGTGTTTCTTGGGCTGTTTTGGATAATGAACATGAAGTAATGAAGTGTAATTGAGACATCTTAAACGTTTGTTTCTGGGTCCCTTTTTTTTTTTTTTAGTGTGGAGAGGCTCTTCAGGAGTTAAAATTTTGCTTGGGTTTTGTTACGCATCCCAGTCCCAGCGTGTCTCATTAATCTGTAGTTCACAGTTGGAAGGGCTGTGCTCCTCCCCACCTCTTCTCGCTGTACTTCCTGCTGGCAGGCACCTGCAGGTAGATACCGACAAGCGGCCCAGAGCCTGTCCTGGCTGCTGGCTCCTCTCCTCTCCCACCCACGGTAATGGCAGGGGCAGTGGGGATGTTTTTGACTTGCTCCTCAGAGAGGCAGAAGGAGAAGGGGATTTTGACCAATCTCCTGCTATCTGGTAACTCGAGACCGCCATCCTCTTACGAGCAGGTGACCTCTGTCACCTGCGTCACGCTTATCTGTCAGAAAACAAAGCTGAATGCCAGCCTTTATGCTGTGCCTTCCCTTTCATGCCTGCCTTCCAGATGCTGATTCTTCCCCTTTCCTGGGTCTGGGTGATGGTTACCTCATCCGAAGCAGTACTGGGCTCATTGGCCTGGAAACAGTTTTTCCTGTTCTATCTGTCTATCTTTACATCTGGGTTGGGATGTTTTCTTCCCCTTGCGTTCTCCACTCCTTTCACTAGGAGTGTCCCTTGTCTTAGCTCAGAAGCGCCCAGGTCTGAGATCAGTCGTTTTCCACTCTTGTGTGTTAGCGCTGGGACTCTGATGATTCATCACCTACAACTTTGTTTCATTAGGATTTGATCCCATTTTTCTTAAAGCATTTAGATTTATATTGGAAGTTTCAAAATTAGTTTCTTGCCCATTGCCCGGGGGCATGGTCGGTTCGTCTGTCTGTCTCTTTTCTTTCTTTCTTTCTTTCCTTTTTTTTTTTTACCCCAACTCTGTGGGAACCCAAGGTAGAAAGTAATAACTGTTGAATACTGCTCTGTGATGATGGAAGACTAGCTAATACATTTTTCATTTTTAAATAAGCGGTAGGGAGGAAAAGATTTTTCCCTAGTCGAGTATTTCTTTAAATTAATGCAACACTTAATTGCTTCGGGTGGTTAATCTCTTTCCACCACCTTGCACCTGCTTTTTTATGCCTCTATGATCATGAACCTGGGAGGAGAGGCATGAATGTACAGAGCTCTGTAGTAGCAATGGGGTATTAATGCTGACTTAAATTTGAAACCCTCTACCCTGATCCACTTTCTTTGTAGCTCTTCCCCTTTTTACCCTGACATTAAAATATTTTCCATCATTCCTGTGACTTAAACCTTCTACAGGTTTTAATAGATGTCTATTCTTGCAAATACTTTGATAACATAAGGTATAAGGTTAGAAAATCTGAAGCGGGGAAGAGGAATTTGTTGCTGTGCAAACTTCTTAGAAGAAAAGGTGCAGTGGATCATTTTGTGTTGGTTTCCATTGGCTTCAGCGAAGCTGTGAGCGGCTGGGTCCTTTCAGGCCAAGAGAGAATTTACCCTAAGGCTTGTTTCTGTGACTTGAGTCTGTTCACATACGCTCTAATGATGGATCTCTGGCAAAAAGAGTGAAGGTCTTGAATTGCTGTTCTACAATGTCAAATTGATCTGGGTTGCCATTAGATCTATGTGAACCCTGCTGAAGAGGCATACGACTAAATCGGTGCCAAGTGTCTGATTCAATATTGTTCTTGTGCCAGTCCATTACTTCAGTTTTTTTCTGTTGAGCGTTCCTGCAACTGATTTTTGCTCAGAGGCTTTCTTCTATCTAAATTTGTACTGTGTGATATCTTTGGTGTTGGTGTGTTTTGTTTGTTTTTGTTTTTTTTTTTGTTTTTTTTTTGAGATGACAAATTTCCGTAAGACCTTGGGATTCTTCATTGGTCAGTTTTTGAAACACCTTAATTTGTTTTCTCTAAGACTTTTGAAGTAAATATGTTTTAACAGATTTAATTGTGCTTTTTATGGAAGTCATGCCCTTACCTGAAGATTTACCATCAATAACAGTGTCTTCATGCAGTAGGTGACAGTATGAGAAAGACTGCTCAAAACTATTGCAGTTCCCATTAAGCTGCTTCATGAGGTAATCTAGATGTAAAAGCTTTCCTAAATATTTAAAGCGCTGCGTATGTACAGTGCTTAGAATAGGTAGGTTACTGTTACTTATCAACTTTTCTGTCCCTTCTTCACTTATTGAGCTGGCTGCATTAACCTAGATACTAAAGTAAATTATAAGGGGCAGCTTAATCAAACTGCGGTCTTTCTTTTCTCCGTGCATTGTGGGAGGTAGTGTAACCAGACCAGTAAGGGTAAAATGCAAATACTGTAAGTTTATGCTCAATGAACATAAAAAGTTCAGGGACTTCATGCTGGTTTTGCCTTATTGACAATTGTGTGAAAAGGATGAAGGCAAAAAAGCAGAACAGTAGGCTAGATTGTTAAGTCATCGACATATTGTCCATTATTTTAATGGAGCTTGTATGTAAGCCATCAGTTAAAAGGATTCAAACAGGGTCTGTTTGATCCAGTTAATCCAGTACTACAGTTAGTACATATTTTTTTCTAACTCTGTATAATCACCTTTAAAAAAAATCCAAGATCAGGAGTGGAATAATAAATTTGTTTTAAGAATATGAGAGAAATATATACTCTTACAAAATTGCCCTGAGCTGAGATCAATAGGTGGGTTTGGTGTTTAGTGCAGGCAATTCAAGAGTTGTTCTTATTTTTATATACGTTCTTGATATCTAGGTACCCAAAGCTATTTGAAGTCTTGGTGTGGATAAATTTTATGCAATCGTCCTGGGGAAGACTTTTGATTCACTATATTTCCCTTCTCGATTAAAAACTTGATGGCTGTTACACCTTAATTGTAGTGTCTTTTCAGCGTGAGGAGAATATCCAGTCCCTCTGACCTGAGTCTCCCTATTGTCCTTTGTTGCAGGTTGCAAAGATGGTACAGTCCCCTCTTGTGTTGCTGCTGCTGGCAGACTAGAGTTTGAGGGAGCGTGGTGTCAGTTGCTGCTGCACTTGCTATTCAATGCTTCACACCCATCCAGGGAAGTAACACTCTCCTCTTTGGGGAGGCCATAAAATGCATGTTATGAATTGTCTCTCCTTGGTCAACGACAAGGAAAATGGGGCGATTCCAGTTGCCACGGGATTAATGAGCGAGGATACGACGACAGCATCTCCACTTTCTCAGCCTGCGGCGCCACCGCCCCCTCCGCCATGTGCCCTCGCAGGGGCAC
>NW_008626031.1:0-11473 GCF_000691845.1 Merops nubicus
GCCGGGTTGGGAAGCGCAGCGGCGAGAAGGGCCGCGGGAGCGGCGATGGAGGACGGGGCCTCGGCTGGATTCTCTTGCTCTTATGCGCAACGCCGTGCGGTGGGCGGGTGCGAGGTCTCGCCCCGGTCTGGGAGCGGGGAGAGGGAAGCGAGGAGGGCGTCAGGAGTTGTACCATCAGCTGAGCAGGCACCTGTTGTGGTGGAGGCTTTAAGTGCCCCTGCCAGCACCCGTGTGTGGTAGATAGGTGGGGAAGTTGGAGGCCAGTGTTGGAGGAGTACCTGTGTGTGATGACTGTCACCTGAGCGGAGGGTGGGGTGGGGAAGAGGAGGGAGAAGCGGTTAGGAATAGGTGCAGGGGGAGTCACGGGCATTTCTGTATTTTAATAGCTGGCTGCAGTCTTTCAGAATTCAGCTTTGTGTTGCTGAAGGAATTGGAGACCTCCTCTCAAACGTAGGGTGCTCCTTCTATGGAGTGGCATTCCCTCTTGCCGCCACAAAATCCAAAAATGCAATTAAAAGTACTGTAATTTGAAATGTCGAAATTGGTGCATTTTTGAGTCTCAGTCAGCTTTGAAGTTTTCAGTTTAGTCTGTCCAAAGACTATGTAGGGGTTCTTTGATCATGTGTCTAGATTGCTGCTGTTACTTAGTTCTCCTATTACTCCACAGTCATCGGGGCAAATAAACAATCATTGTTCTTTAAAATTAACAAAGACAGAATATCTGACTACAAAATAAATCAACAAGCATGTTTTTGACAACCTACTGGTTTAATCCAAAGAAGAGCATGCTGTTAACTTTTACCAGTAGGTATATATAGTGACACTTAGATGGATGTAGTATCATAGGAGGATCTAGATAGGTAGAAGTTAGCAATTTGTTTTAATGTTGTGTTGGTATTTCATTCTTCTTTCCTTAAGAAGAGGTGTGTGAAACTGAAGAATACATTGACGATATCCAGTGAGAAATAAGCAAACATTTTGTTTGTATCAGTATTTAATTGTCTGCCTGTAACCAAGAAGAATTTAACTTACCTCATTCATATAGTTTGTAGCCCTAAAAAGTTTTGGTAAACTTGTTTCTCTTTTTCTCCACACCTTACTCTCCCAGCCTCTGTAGCTTGGATATTTGTGGAAAATTAATTATACTTTAAAGAATTAGAATAATAACTCTGAAAATAACTCTGAGTATGAGCTAATATTTAACTGTTATCTATATATATTGGGTGAAATCGGTGTGTGTATATGCAGACTTCATGTTTTTAGCTTATATGATTTATTTTGAGCTAGTTTTTGTTTGCAGTTTGAAGTAGAATGTGTGAAGTGTTAAATTTACATTTTCTTCTGTGAACTAAATATTCTGTCAAAGTTTATGAAGCTTATAGAGTTTAATTAATGTGTTTTGAATATTCGAGTAAAGCAAGCATATCTTGTCCAAAATGCAATAGAGTACAGTCTTCTTAAGAAAAGAGGACAGTTCCTTCTGTTAAATTATTGTGTATGCATTTACATATGGCAATAGTTTAATATTGTTTCCAGGCAAATAAGTAAGAAAGACAGTTTGTTAGGTGAGCAGCAGCGTTACAGTTCCTGAATCAATACTTGGGTGGATTTAGAACTTGTCATTGGAATCCCTTCCCCCATGCTGGGCAGTGACGGAGAAGCTGCAACAAGGATAATTTTACCTAATAGCAGCCAAGAGTTCTCAATTTCAGTGTCAATTTATGGGTAGTATTCTCTTACTTGTGTAAAATAATGAGGTTGTCATCAGGAATTTATAAATTTTTTAAGTATGTGGGTTTTGTGTAAACTGGGAATTAAGGTGTGATGACCATAAATAAATGACTTCTAAGAAACTGGTTGAAAGTTTAAACAAAGTAGAAGAACGTGACTGGTATCTAATAAAAACTGCATGCCTTGTCTAAACTTTTTTAAAGTTATATTTAATTAGGACATATTTGCTAACATGTATACCAATTTTTTAAAAAAAATCTTAATTCTCATAAGACCTTGCAAAACCAACATATTTCTGGATTAACTGTATTATTAGACATTGCCTTAATGGACTTCGGTATTTTTGTCATTTTAGTTCAAAGTAGTTGGTCAACAACTTAAAATAAAGTGAGAAAGTCCCTTTTAGTTTCTGCTAACATGTTTGAAACTGGATCACCTGGTCACATGGTAGTATGCAAAAAGATGAGTTAAACCCATGAAAAACTGTGCCTTTATTTGCTATGCTGGCATTCATCTGAAGTAGAAATGAGTGGTAATTTGAAGACTAAAATATAGTCTTACAAAAGAAGCAATTTTGTTGATATAATTAGATTTTCTTTTCAGCATTTGTCTTACCTTTTTATTTCAGGTGTTTTGAACCCTAGCTACAGGACTCTAGGTTGAAAGTTGCTACTAGAGCTTATGTTTTTGAGTTAAGAATTGAAAAGTGGTATATATTTAGTCATTCTACGGTGATTTTTAGTGCCATTTGGAGAGCAGTTCTCCAAAGTGAAGTAAAATTCTTTCTGATAGGTTTGTTTTATGTGAGCATGGGAGACTTGTGTAACTTATGAAATCCTTTTGTAAATAGATCTGTTGTTGTAGAATAGGATTATTTACAGAGAACTGCTGCTTTTGTCTTTATAACTGAGTACAATAGATTATTTGTTAAGTTTACAGTTTCATCTCTTTTTTTAGTAAGAGTTCGGTAAGAAACGTTTTTTAAAATTATGTAATAACTTTTCTGATAGTCAGACTAAAAGTCTAAAATACTTGATATCTTTATGCAGTAAGATGTATTTTTTTTGCATTAAGACTGAAATAATACAAAAAAAAAGCCTTTCTGAGCAAACATGCCTATCACATAGGGTTACAAGTGGAGAAAAAGTGAACAAGACATTTTGGGAAGGGGAATACTCTCCTTTTCCTGCATCACCTCCATGGGTCCCTTCAGGAGGAGAATGGGAACTGCAGTCTATTATCGTTTAAAAACACTGGTGGAACTTCTGATAATTAGAAACAATTGTTACTTACAGAAAAACATGTTCAGTATGTGCAGTTATCTGGTACTCTTTGAGATGACAGTGATATACCAATAGAATTGTAGTGACCTAATCATTAGCTGCATGTAACAATGAAGGTAACAGTTTGTAATTTGTATCCATTGGTTATATTTTTCCCTTATGGAGAAGGAAGATAAAATTCTGTGTTTAAATCTGTTTTATCCAAGCATGACTGAAGAAATAACTCTTAACTGAAGAAGCAACTGCTTTTGCTAGTACAAACATATTCATTAGTTTAGAATAGGTCTCTACTTCACACTTATCCCAGCTCTTTTTGGTGTTCAGCTCCCATTTCCCCTAGTACTCATACATATGAGTCTTGTCCAGTATCTGTGGGTGTTTAATTTTGGCTTACTTACTTGTCTGAGAGTACAGACCAAACAAAAGGTGCTCCTCTTGGACTAGAAAGCACATAGTGATGAGACAGACTAAGTCCCATTGTCTTCACAAGGTTTCCTTTCCCATCTCACTCCCTGCTCCCTGCCTCTTCACCCCCCCCACCCCTCGCCAATCTCTAAAGGGTGGGTGAATTTTTCCATGGTTGAAAACATTGGAGATGAGTTTGGCTCTATATGGAAGGCACTGATGTTATCATATCCTCATTTGTTCCAAAATATCTTGGCCATGCAGTTTAAAGGGAGAATACCCACTGAAGGGGTAGGGAAATATGGAAGATAGTTCCCTGTCGGTTCTCCCTATGTCCATACAGTATGAGTACTCTGGAGCCCCTAAAGTCTAGACAGTAGCTATTTTATTTACCCTGCATGAAGACATAATCAGTTTAATTTCAGCTCTGAATATAGCATTTCTTAAAAGCAGCAAAAATGTTTCTGTAATTACAATAACATAAGCTGGCATTTATTTGTAAACATGCTCCTTGTGAAGTTTCCAGGGTCTTAGTAGCACTAAATACCTGAAAGTGAAACTGAATAAATGAAAGCGAATTAAATCCATTAAGTGTCAGTTTTGTTCCAGCTATGAGAAGCCAAGCTTTCAATTTATGTTATATAAAGTTCCAAAACCTTCTATTTTTATTCTCCTTCCCCCTTTTTTCTTTCTCTCCAGAGGCAAATAAAAATAGACTGTGCTTTGAGTCAGTTAAAGGAATGGTTAATAATATATTAATACATCTCTGTGTTGAAAAGTTTCCTTTTTTTAAGAACATTTTTGATGGTGAAATGAGAGAGGAATGGAAACATACAAATTTATTTCTGATCGCAGCGTTATTCTTTCAAAATATAATTGAAAAAATTTAGTGTGACTTTTCATGAGTTACTGAAAAAAATCAAATTGCTGGAATGACCAATTGGCACAGTCATAGTTAAATACATTTTAATGATTAAATTGAATTTGCCAGTGTCCCAAAAATCTGTTGCTCATTGGTTTCTGGTTTCAAAAACAGGTAGCTAATGGTTTTTGTTCATTCAAAATCCTGTTTGCTCTGTGTGCTCAAATCTTGTGTTCCTGTCAACTGTAAATTGCTAATAACTTCACATTTACTTTGCCAGTGGACCTGTTGCCGAGGAGCCAGTCGGAGCATAGTGCTTCCACTTCCTTTGTAGAGGAAATAGATTTGTATTCCTGCTCTCTGTTTACTGTTTAAACTGGAGGAAGGGGTAAAAAGAGGAAAAAATATTTTCAGGTGGGGAAGTTAATGTGTTATTACTCAGATTTTCCTTACACTGGCCTCCATTTGATCCATCTAGTTGTAACTACAGCTTTTTTTGCTACTTATAAATGTATATATTCTTGTTTTTTAAATACAGTTTTAACAGCGCTTACATATGAAGTACATACAGGATATGTGTGTGACTACAGACAAACCAGTTTCTCATACAGTCTGTCAAAATGTGTTTGATGTCGGGAGCTCAGTAACTTCCCTGGATCACGTTCGATTCTGGCTTCTCTGTTGTTATTCTTTCTAACTTGTGGATAAGTAGGCATTAATTTAATAGCATGCCAAAAATTGCAACTTAGTGTTTTAGTATTGATGTCTTTGTTAATGTTACAAGAAGTAGTTGTTGCATGAAGATGCTGGCAGTTTCCCTTTGTGTAGAAGTTACTCTGAGGTACGACACATACTGGGTCACATTTGTGGGATAATACAGCTGAACATTCCCCCCACCCCCGGTCAGATGTTCATAAGCTTAGAATTCTGTGTTCTTCTGCTTAGGACAATTTTCCTGTCAATGTCATAGTGTGCCTTCAGAAGTTGAGATTTTCATGGCAGGCCCTGTGCAGGAAAATGGGTATTGCTGTAAATGCTGAACGTGCACACAATTGCATGTATTTATCTCTATTTTCCCACTGAAATCAGATTTTTTCTGAAGGAAAGTTCTATATAAGATAAGGTTACGAACTCACACTTCTCTTTCCACCTGAAGCACTAGTAGGTGCAGTTCTGGGGAGAAGTTTGTTAGCTACACAGTTACTACAGCTTCATTTTGAATGACTCTTTTATCTCCCAAACTTCTCCTGATGGTTTATTATTTTTAATACACACCACATTTTAAAAACTTAGTTTTTGAGTGAATTAATGTATTCTGTGAACTATGTCTGCTAGAGACAGCATGATAAATGGTTAACTTGTGTTGAAGGCTGAGTAGAAAGAGTATATATGATACTGTGTTATATAGTTAAAGTTTGTATTATAAGGGCATAGTTAAAAATTGCTTGGCTTTGCATTGTTGTACTACTTAGAAACCTTATCTGTGATCTGATTTCCATTTTGTTTTGTACTGTACAAGATGAAGTAAGTATTATTTCTTTCTCCCCTTAATTAGGATTTCATGACTTTGAGTTTCATACCCCTTCATTCCTTATGTTCTCTTCTGTAGTATTTCTAGTATGGCATTGTGTAAATGTATGCACATTTGTGGTTTGCTTTTTCTTCTGGTAAATTAAAAAGGGTTCTGAGTTACTGTAATTTGATAGTCTGTTGTATGAAAGGTTAGTGATAGGAGGTCTAAAAAATAATAATCTGGTAGCGTGAATTGAAATCATTAACGGTAACCTGATGTGATTCTCACAAGACAGTTTATCTCCTGTCTCTGTAGGATTTGTTTGGGGATATTTTTACCTCTGTGTTTTACGCAGTGTGCATTCAAGGTTTGCAGTGTCCACAAGTGTACTTTCAGTCTTCTTACCCATCAAAACGATAATTTACATATCTCTATGGAGGTAAATTAACCAGAGTCATGTTCACAGCATGGACATTTTAAAACTTTATGAGCTTAGTTTTGAAGCCTTGAGAAACGCAGTTGCACAGGTGGAAACTGATTGTTGGCTTACAAGTACTTGGCTGCCTTACCTTAGTGGTTAATGGCAACACTTGACAACTCTGGTTGTCATTCTTAAGTCAAGACTGGCTTTGTTTTGTGTGATGGGGACCAGAATCTTACCTAATTCTGTTCTCATGTAAGGAACCATAAGAATTTGAGACAATTTTTAAATGTGGATTTGAAGGCAATACCTCATGTACTTAATTTGCATACTGCTAGAAAATTGCAGTAAACCAAAATACAAGTTTTTGCTAAAATATTTTTGTTTAAATTCTTACAGAAGTTAAGAAAGTAAGGACAACATGTTGGTCAAGTTGTGTGTTATCTTGAGTTTTCAGTTTTAGAGTGTAGCTTTAAAAAGTTTTTTTTTTCCTCTTCTTATAATGCAGAGAAATACTTGTGTATCTGCATAAAGTAGGTATATAGTTCTGTTTTTCTGCTAGGTGTTCCTAACCAGCATCCAATTACTTCAAGAAATGAGAAAACAGTTTCTACCTATAGTTCACAAGGTTCAAGTATCATAACTTTGAAATCGTTTTCTCTTCTGCAATATTTATAAAAATGCTATTTCTCTAACTAAACGGAGGTTTTATTTAAAAATACATTTGTTTCAGTTTAGCTAGTCTCCTAATGGAAGGAAACTATCAAAGTAAAAGGTATGTACCGCCACACAGGGATGTAGTGCTGCACAGGGACATACAGCTCAGTGTTTTGTACGTCAAGGAGAGGAATGTACGTATGTGACAAACTGACCTTTTTAAGAGGTCTTCTAAAGTGCTACCAGTGGATGCACGTGGTGCCTTGCATTCGGAAGCATTAAAGATGATCAGTGACTTATGGTCTGTCTGTGTCCATGATTTGCATGCATATAGACTTATCGGTATTTGTAGGGTGTGAGGCTTTTATTTAGTAGAAGAAAAAAAATCTCAATAAGCTTTCTAAATGCTTAAAAAGAAATAAAGAAAACACCAAACTGGAGAGTAGTTCATGTTATTAAATATTTTCCTATTACTGAGTTCATGGTATAATCACATTCTGAAGCATAAGCTTTTTTTATTTGGTTGGTTTTCTTCCCATTCTGTCCAATGTAATGATTTTTAGTGTTCATTCCCTCCCACCGCCCCCCTCTCCCCCCCCAGTCAGGAACATGTTCTGATTGGGATGAGTAAATAATTTTTTTGTGTCTCTGAAAAAAGATTTCCTGGGCCTTAGTTTACATATGTTGCTCTTTAGTGTGTGTATCCAAAGTTTGTTATAAGAGAGGGGCGAGTTCATTTGCCTTCCCTCTGTCACTTATCATTTTGCATGTCTTTATCATTAATTTATTTCAGAAGTATCATCTTAGGCATACGTTGAAACAGTATTTTGTTGTACTGTTGGTCTCACTCATTTTTGTTAAGATTTTGACTCTGTTCCTGCCTAATTCTGTTGAACTGTGAGAACATGCAAATATTTCTGTACAAGACCTTGAAAATGGGAAGGAGAGTTTAATTTTTAGACTTCCATATTTGAAAAATTTTCCCTTGGTATTTTCTGATACAGTATTCTTTATATGCTTTGCTTTCATTCTCTTTCTCTGGACTACCGATAGAAAGATTAATTTTTTTTTTTAAAGCAAAATTTTGTTTGCATGCAACAAAACAATCTGAGGTTTGTGGTTTGAGGTGAGGCAGAAGCTCAACATACACATTTAGCAAGGATACAGTGGGCCCAGAATACAATTTCTAAGTTGTGTTAGTTGTCGTGTATATTCTGAAAGCTGTGAGGTCGCAAGTTGCCAGTGCCAGTTAGTTCATGGATCTGAGGAAGTAGGTATGCATTCCACGTGTTGTAGCCAGTCTTTTTTTGTATATTTTAATCTTGAGTACCTCTGTAGAGTTGCATTTAATTAACTTCGTTAGTTCTTTCTGTAAAAATTCTCAGGCTAAGTCAAGCATTCAAACAATGACAGAAATGGAAACATTATCTCTTGCTTCTGATGGTCTGAACTGTCTTTCATCATATAGTAGATACATTTTTTTTATGTACAAGTTGTTACTAATTGCACGACTTTCTTATAGGCTTTTGCGCAGATGCAATGTTTTAGTGTCTGAATCTACTAAATGCTATCAGATTCTTTCAGAGTCTTGTGAAAGAGAAATCCTTTTAAGTTATGATCTAGTGGACACAAGAAATCCTTCCTATGAACCTAGAAATGTTTATGTATCTTGTTTATTGGCAGCATAACTTAATGCACTGAGTTCCTATTTTTTGGGGTAGGGAGAGGGCTTTCAGAGATTTTTTGGCATTTTGTATATCACTTAATTTTATGTTCCTTTCCATACACACAGCAGGTTTTGCTTTGCCAACAGGAGATAAATACATGTTACAAAGCTGCTTTTTATCAAGAGGAGTGAAGGCAAAGAAGGTAGCGGCTTGCCCAGTTACACAGTGACACAGCGGGCGGAGCTGAGGTGAAGGGTTTAGACGTCTTATATCTAACAGCAGGATGCTCTGTATTTGCAGTTGTATTTGACTTGAATTTATATTCTGAGTGCTTTGTAGCTTGTAGAAGCAGTTCTTTAAGGTTGAAGAGTGACTCAGCATATCCAGATAGAGGTCTGTTCAAGGCACTTCAAATCTGTTTGGAAATTTGGGGTAATTAATTTTTTACCAAATAGCGTGTATTTGTTTTTAAAAAAATAAAATAAATTACTTACAATCTTTTTCCCCCTTTGATATGTATACCTCAATTTCTGAAAGAACTGGTGGAGTATTTCAGTCGATAGTCTCTTTTCTGGTATAGCCAGCATTCACTGTATAGCTTTGTTTTCTGTGTGTTCTCCTCCTGATGTACATGATAAGCATCTGTTCAATTAATGAAATGGCACTTGCTGTGTAAGTAAAGATTGTGTTACAAAATATATAAAAGAAACAGAATTGTTTGTCAGACCTGTCCTAAACATTTCTAAACTTAATCTGATTTTGTGACATTTATGAAACTTCTTTTTGCATGGAAGGAGTAAGAGTCATGTGTGATATTTACCCAGTCTGTGAGATTGAAGCCTGTAAGTTCTCCATCTTATTAGTACAGAAGTTCCAGCCTCTCCTATCTGGCCTTGCAGGGCTGGGCTCTGTCGTACAGGAGAACCACTCGAGAGAGAACAGTTCGGGGAGCAGTGGGTTACCTGTGCAAGCATATACTGGGGGCGTAAACCACAGTTTTGTATGCTTGGGCTTGGTTGGCTTTCATGATTGAAAATTGGCTAAGTGTCTTACATGTGATTCTTCTACAGTAATAATCTTTTCTAGTTTCAGCTGATAATACTTGTCACAGTCTTGAGACATTGGTTGGTAGTAGAGGCAGTGAAGGGAAGCAAACTGACAGAAGCTGATGAGCAAAAAGCTAAAGTATTGGTCTTCTGCCACTATACCTTCTTAAATTTGGGGGATATTTGAGAAGACTTCATTATCTTTTTTTCATCCAGATCAGTTCCATCTTCTAGCACGAGATAAGACTGTACATAATTTCAGTGCTGAGAGAATGCTGAAGGGCAGCACAGCAAAGAACAGCATATTCAGAGAAAAACACAAGCAACATTGATTTTTCATCCCCCCCTTCCTTCTATCTTAAACCATTCTCTCCTTCCACCCACCCAAATTTGTATATATTTTCCTGGGATTAATGAACGTTACCTTGCTCTTCCCTAAACTGTACCTATGCCCAATTTGAAAGAATTGTTGCTTTTCATCTTTTAGCTTCTGTTTTACCAACTCTTTGGTTTTGTATCTCTTCTGTGAGGGGTTTCGGACATGTGCAGTATTTAATCTGATAAAGTATTTAAATTGATATGTTTATTTTACAGTATAAGGATTAGCAAACTGATGTGAAGTTCATGCAAGAAGTAGAGGCACTGAAGGACTTTGAGGGAACCGCTGAAAGAAGTTCTAAGGCAAAATGTGCAACAAGGATTTCTTTGAAGGCAATTAACTGCTTAAGCAGCTCCCCTTCTTTCCTGATTGTGCCTGCTTGTTGCCACCTGCTTTGTGTTGGCACAGCTGTTTGTAAGACCAACCAGTGAATCAGACTTGGAAACTGAGTTGGCTGAAATACATAATTTTATATATATAACATTTGGGTGTGTGTGGGGGTGGAGAATCAGGTTACTTTTCAGTCAGATCAGTTCCCAGACCCTGTACGGTGTGGTGCTGCTGCTCAGACATTTGACAAGATAATGGAATGGTTTGTGTGGGTGGACAGGAGCAGGGTGCCTGGAAGAGGCAGGGGTTGGTTAACTGGCTCTGCTAGCACTGTTACTTAATGGAGAACATAATTCTGAGGAATTTTTGCCACCCCTTCTGTAGTAAATCACTATACTGTCAACCTTCCCCTGCCCCCCCCCGGCCGCCTCTCTCTGCCTCTCTTAGACTTCTGCTTGCTATCTCAAACTTCCATGCTTATTCCTTCTCAGATGTTCCCACTCTCATGCTGTCCTGCTTGTGTGCACTCTTAATGTGCTACCACAGTCTTACTTGATAAGTTCTCTAACTTTCCTGCTTGCTGTCTAACTCTCCTACATACTCCTGATGCATCTGTTTTTTTGCATTTTTCATTTATGGTCTTCCTCTCTTCCTCACTCTGGCTTGCTCTTCTTTACACTTTTCTAACTTCTGCTCATGCCCTTTTTCTCTCGTGTCTTCTCCAGTGCTTGGTCTCTCCTGTGCCTGTTTTTTGTCACTTCTTGTCTCTTGCTTGCTCAGTATTTTCTCCTGCTTGTTTTTTCTCACTTGCTTTTACTTTCTCTTCCCTCCTATAAGAAAAATGCAAGGGGGAAAAGATACCCACATTTTTAAGACTAAAACCTCCTAAGAAACCTAGAGTATTTAAAATACTCTTCCCCCTGCCAAAGCATTACCATAAAACAATACAATAGATAAATTTGTTCTAGATCTCATGCACTTCTGAAATTTTTAATTGAATTCTAGATTGCCTTAAGAGAGATAAGTGCACACAAAGTGTATATTGTTCCTGTTTGGACAAACTGAAAGATGAATTGAAGTTTGTAAATTTAATGTTCTAAGAAAAGATATTTTTGAACTTTCTTTATAAGGTGCGAGTGTAGCTTATTGGTACTAAAGATGCATAGTTCTCTCATTCCT
>NW_008626032.1:0-2909 GCF_000691845.1 Merops nubicus
ACGGGCGAGCCCGCGGTGGCCCCGACCTGCCACCCACCGTGACTCCACCACACCGCTCCCCCCTCTTTCACCCTTGGGATAACCCAGGCAATGGAAATCAAATTAATGGTGATACTGTAGGCGCGCAGAGAAGGTACCTTGTAAGGGAGAAACCCGTTCAGAGCTGGAACCTTGATCAAAAAAAAGAAACTTTAATTTGATCAGATGTTTCATGCCCCTTTTAGGCAGAGAAGAACTCACGCACTGATGTAATTTTGTTCCTGTCTTTGAAATGATATAACCTTGACCTCTTCTTTGGCAAAAATAGTTCATTGGTGGTTTATAGTACCTTACAGAGTTCTGCAGGCAAATAATTCTCCAAAGTGCTCCCGTCCTGTATGTTAATGGGACTAAATGAGGATCCTCTTTACTGCCCATGGCTTTTCTGAAGCATCTTGTAACTAGCTCTTCTTCTTTTCCACACTCCAATGGACTGTGGAAAATGAAGGCTTGATTTCTTGTACTGGAATCAGTGCGATGGGGAAGACCGTTAAAATCCTTCAGTACAAAACCATAGACCCTTGTCAGTACCCTTGACTATGGGTACACCGTGCCCTTGCAAAAATTACCCTGGTGTGCAAGATAAGTTGGCTTGCCAATGGATCATTCGAGAAGGCTACCTTGGGATACAAATGAGTAATAATCTAAAGGTGATTGTTTCCTTTCAAGTGGAATAAATCAGTCCTAACAGTCTCCCATAATAATGCAAATTTCCTGAGAGGTGTCAGCAATTTCCACGTGTATATTCCCATTATTTGAATTTGTGTTTCCCGTCTGTTAAACAGAAGCACTGCGTTCCTACTTCTAGTCATACAGTGGGTGAAATTTTATTTTGACTAATACTGGTGTAAATCTGACTAATGTGGATGCTCCAGGTTACACTCTAGCAAACAAGAAAATAATTCAGATCTGTGCTTCAGGATGGTCTAAGGCTCTGATTATGGTCTCACTTACCCTGATTCTGCATTGATACAATGTGGGAATCGAACCTTGTGATTCTCTTCTGATTCACTGCAGTTCCAAACTGTTCCTGCAGAAAGTTATGTAGATATAATGAAGGTTGGAGCAGAATGATATAGGTAGGACATATTCTGTAGGTTGCTCTGAAACTCATGATGTCTTCTCTATAAATCAACAACTAGGAATATCCTATCTCAGACTGATATGTCTCTCTCTATCCCTCTCTCATAATTCCCTTAAAATATTCTCCAAAATATCGAAAGCTAAAGCTTCATTCAACATGGTTTTGGCATCCCCATGAATAGAGTGCTGTGTGACTTAACAGAATCTTCATTTGTAGCTTATGGGGATAAATTGCCTTTTTTTGTCTGGAAACAGTGAAATGTGTTTGGACTAGAAAATCATTCATCACACTTCCATTGTATGTATACAGCTTTTTTTTTTCTGGTGGAAAGGTGCTTGCAGCAATTAAGCATTTTACAGATAAGTATGTGCTTACTGCATATGCCAAAGCAAAGTTATATATCTAGAGCTTTGGCTTGAGTTTCTGAAGGCAGCAACAAGTGCCACCCCAAGCTGTCTTTAAAGACAGCAGTAAAAGGTTTATGATCTGTATCTACTAGCATAGGTGACTCATAATAAATGTACTCCAAAAGCGTAGTGCCATGTCCACCACTGATTGCTCTGACAAATGAGCACTCCTCTTCACTAGAGTCATTTGTAATCATATAACAGCTTGACTTTCTGTCTGGAAAAGCATAGTTTTGTCAAGTTGGTTTATGCCACTACATCTCTCACAGCATTTTCAGAGACTATGACAGCTGTTGGTTTCATATTTACTCCCACACTTTTCTGTACTCTAAACAAGTGTTGTTTCTCCTTTACTATGAATGTTCTAGATTCTTTTGATACTTTCTTTCATAAAAAAAAGAGAAAAGCAACTAAAACAATAATGTGTATTATGAACACATTCATTATTTCACTTTTTTTTTTTTTGTAAACATATTTAACAACCTTTTTTTTCTTACTTGCTTTAAGAACTTCTCTTTCTGCTGTTCTATCTCAGAGGTTACACTGGTTTCCTAGGCACCTCCAAAGTCAGTTGTTCTTTTAATTGTAAGAACCCCTGTGCTATTTTCTTGGCTTACTGAGTAGTCTGGACCAAGTACTGTTGTCTGAAGTATGTGTTGTCTGACATATGTTGAAGTATGGACTGCCTTCAGTAATTTTGGGTTGTATCTTGCAGAGAAGTAGGGATTTCAGCAGCTGGTGCATCATGCATTGTAATTTGGCTCCTGTAAGGTAAAAGATTAAATAGACCAGAAACTCTTCAGCCTGAGGAAGGGGTGACTCTGGAAAAAAGGGTAAAAACTTGAATGCAGGAAGGAAATTAATAGAGAAGGATTACAGCAACAGCATTTAATTATAAGGTGCAGTAGTAAAAACAAACAAACAAAACACAAAGGAAATTTTACACACAAAGCAGAAGTAAACTCTGGAACTCGTCACCACATGATGTTGATAACAAAAATGTAAATGAGGTCAAAAAACAATTTGACACTGTAATGAAAGAAATATTCACAGGGAGACAATTGTTAATAGCCTGAATTTTTTAAGGCAGAGAAGAATGCACCTTGGAGCTGTGGGAAAAGGATGCTAGTATATGTTTAAATTGCAGGGAAAATTGGCATTTTTGGAAGAGGTTTTGTGTAACTGAGGCTGTAGATAGGCAAAGCACTACTATTTGTGCCGTGCCATTCATAAGAATAAGAGCTGCTGCCAGGTTTTACAGCTTCTGGAGTGGGCAAGTGGAGGGAAGCCCTGCTTGCAGAAGACAGCTCACGCACATAGGCACACAAATGCAGTGCATTAAGCTCTTCAGGTAGAATCATATAATCATAGAATCATTT
>NW_008626033.1:0-2138 GCF_000691845.1 Merops nubicus
GCAGTCCGCCCCCCACTGCCGGCCTCGGGGGCCTGCTCCCCTGGCAGCACCGAACGCCCCGAGCCCGGGGCACCCGCCCACACGGCCATCTCCTCCGGCAGATCTCCCCACACCTCAGGGTTGCACGTGGGGCCCCGAGCTCTCTCAAAGCTCTGGCGCAGCGGGGACTTGCTCCCTGCCATGGGCGAGCAGCGGGGCCCGAGCCCACCAACCCCTCCTGGCCTCGCCGGCAGATCCTGGTCCCGGAGGGCACAGTGCAGAGCCACACGTCCCAGCAGCCCCGGGCCAGCCAGCCCGGGCCCCACACACACCGCTGCATGCGTAGACACGCTTGGGAGCATATCTGGCACAAGGAACCACACGGGCACAGAGCCTCAAGCATTGATTCTCCAAACCTCCTTTTCACCTGACACGCAAACTCAAGCCATCAAAACAACCAAGGTTCCTTTAGCAACACCAGGTGAGACGATGGATGTCAAAATTAGGAGCTCGTTTGCAGATATCATTTTCCAGAAGTAAATGCAATTTTTTTTCCCAAGGTCCTACCACAATCCTGTGCAATGAAAATGAGTATTTTACATCATTGTGAAGAGAACGATGATGGCTATTCTGTGATACCCATTTAAAGTTGCCCAAAAAGTCTAAGCAGTTTGGTAGACTGTTTGTTCATCCATAAGATTACCTGAGCAATATCAGAGAGCATCCAGTCAGGAAATGAAGAATGATCTTTGCCACTATTTCTGGATAACAAAAAGGATATAATGTGAGATGAAAAGTATCTTGCATAACTGAACTATTGAAAGAACGAGAACAAGAACCTTTTCCTCCTACTGGGCAGGTGGCCAAATGCGTAAAGTTGCACATTGGGTTTCATGGGAAAATAGTAAAACCTTTGTTCAAGAAGAGAGGCACCTTAGGACCTTTCCAAAATTTCCACTTTCAATTCATGCACATGTAATTCAAGAACACTTCTTCTGCAGCTTCCTGAAGGAGGCAACCCATAAACCCCTCAGCAATCCCCAGGCTGAGGTGAGGCAGCTCTGCTGACACCAAATACACGTTTTTATTGAACAACAAAGGTGCCATGTTTGCTACGGTGCAGGGGGAGCCCAAGGTTTAAACCACTGTTTCCAGTGAGGAAAGTATACTTTCTCCAGCATGAGTCACCTGGTGGGATGTGGGCTTAAACTCTGGCATGAGAGAGGGTGTTTACACCAGTTTCAGAGGTAGCTGGAATTGGTTTTGGCTGGCACTGAGCAGTTTATGCTCTCCAAACACGTCACTGCTGCCATCCCTTGACACCCCCTGCAATTTATGCTTTTTTTACATTCCACCCTTCACCTTGCAAACTGAGAGACCCCACTGGGATCTGCCTGTGGACTCTCCCTTTATTCAAATAAAGTATATTTTACAGGACTCCTCTGTCTCCTATTGGAACATCGACCTCTGGCAACGGCATTTTCTGCACAACCTCATTGAAAGATATATGAAGAATTTTTTCACCCTCACATAAACTCTACCTTTAATATTACCACAATCTTAATGAAAACTCCATGCCTTGTCCCTGCAGACCAGACTAGTGTAGTTACCACCAGTGTGAATGTCACACACATCACAAACCCATCCCTTCCACAGCAGACAAAATTGCCAGGATCAGCACTGCAGCTATCTTAACATACACCTTCCCCCCCTTCTAAAACTTTTCCCAAGGTCAGTCATACTGCTGGACTCAGCATTATCCTTGGCCATGCTGCTAATCTGCTGCCTGTCTTCTAGCATGCTCCCTCCAGTACAATACATGCAAGTCACTCCTTGGCATCCCACCAGCTTATCAGACGATACCAGAGGGGTGGCAGTAACCGTGCTCAGACCTTTTAGCTTTCAGGCCACAGCATCAGTGATCACCACTGTTTCAAGGTCCCTCCCCCTCTTCTCCACAGAGGCCTCTGCTAGCAGATCCTAAAGCCTTCCTCCCTTGTGCAGAGCAGTGTCTGCAAGCAGCATAGAGCCCAAACACCCCAGAACTCTGCCTTTCCAAGACAAAAGCTGCATCCCATTTGCTCAGCTTCCCACAGCCATTGCAGGGACACCAGCTGCTGCAAGTGTCCAGCATTTCTGTAATTTCATTCTGATCAAAG
>NW_008626033.1:2169-4248 GCF_000691845.1 Merops nubicus
TTGGGGAGCAGCACTCCCATCTCCACAGGTCTACTTATCCTTGCAACTCTACACTCACCCCTGGATACACACTGGCTGTGCCATTCCCACCACCACATATTATCAGGATCAAGGCTCCTTCCAGAGGCTTCCTCTTTACTCCAGATCTGGGGCATGACAGGGCTGGGTGTCACATGCATTCTCCAACAACTACTGTCCCAGGCAAAACCACTCACAGGGCAATCTAAGCATTTTTTAAGCAGATGGGAATAACTGACAAATATTAGTGCAAAGACAAAAAGCCTCATCAACTCTGAGAAGATAGGAGACCCACCAAAATATGCTCCTGGCTTGATTTGAGCTCAAGGCGAAAGAGAGGCCAAGGTCTTCTATAGTCAGGTTTAGTCAAGACCCTCAGATCTGACTCTCAGCACCCAGAGGCTGAACTAGAGCTCCCCATGGAGCAAGAGAAGCCTCCCCTTTAAGAGACTCCAAGCAAGGCAGAAATTCCTGTTGCCATTCCCAGGGGGATCTGAGCTTGAAACCCACATGCCCTCACCTCAAAACCGTGGTTTAAGCGACGTCTGTTATCTGTTGGTATCCCCAAAGCTGCAGACCCTTGCAGCTCTCCCTTACAAGCAGAGGTGATCACACCTAGCAACTCTGTCACCTCCTTCCTTTGCCTTCGTGCTTTTTCGCCTGGCCACAGGGTCTCTGCCTCCACACAGACACACCCACTTCTATTATTCCGGGCCCTGTTCTTCTCAGACACTTCTCTCGAGTCACAGCTTGTGGTGAAATTACTGACTAAATGCAAAGTCAGCAAAAGAACAAAAAAAAAACTCATTATACTACACATCCTGTTTTAGAGCAAAACTTTGCACATGGATCAAGAAAAAAAAAATTAAAACCCCTCCTCCCTCACACAGTTCCTCATCACCAGTGCTCGCTGCAAAGAAGCAGCTGGCCAGGGACACAGCACAAGATTTACCAGCTGGCTGTCACCTGGTGACACATGGAGTACTTCTTCTTCCCCCAAGGCCCTGCCACCATGTGATGGCCCCCCTCACCATGTGATGGCTCCCGCAGGGCCTTGCGGAGAGGTAAACAGAGGAAAGCTGGCTTGCTTTGCAGCTGCGAGGGTGAAGTCTCCCACTCACGAGAGCAAACAGCAAAAACAAAATACAGAACATCTGCTTGAGGCCTCTCATGATGAGATGGAGACATCTTTCTGACAAGAAACTGCCAGCGAAAACCAAATACAAACACTAAGAGATAAGCGCCAAGTTACACAACAGTTTTGTGATACAAGTGAAAACACATCGCATCTTGCCGGGGATGGCTGATGGTGCTGACACAAACCAGGTGGAACATTAAAGAGGAAAACCAATTACCTTGCCTGCCCTTAGTTAAATGGAGCAAAACACATCATGCTGCAAAGAGCCGGGGCTCTGCTGTGGAAGAGGCACCCAGAGCAACTGCTCGCACCTGAAGAAACTTCTCCCCACATGAGCAGGCAGCAAAGCCTCCCGGCCAAGCCTGTGTTTTTCCACTGCACTGCAAGCTTGCAGCAGAACAGTGTCCACTTGTCTGCACATATTCCAAAGCCAGTTTCTGATGGGAGATTACTGGCCATTCACCACATACGACTACAGCTCTACATTTTATTCTGAAATACCCTCAGCACTTCCCTGAAAACAGAGGGACAATTTGACCATTATGTCACCATTCCTCTTCATCGACTTGCAAAACACTTTAGAAAAACCTCTCCCAACGTTCAAGATAAAGTTCTTTTTTTAAACTCACTTTATCCTAAATTATCACTAAGCCACAACTCTGCCTTGAGAGGGAAGCTGCATTTGTCTCATTTGGAGCAGGGAGCTGGTTCTGGTGACAGCCACACTGAGGTTCTGTTATCCATCTCCCTTCGTCAGCAAGCAGGACCACAGGGGGAGCCGGCCCAGGCCACCATCCCTGTGGCGGGACCAGGCTGCTCCAGCCAAGGGCTCGGCCCGAGGCACACCGCCCACGCCGCTCGCAGAGGGCAGGCCGCTCTGTCACCCCCGTCCCGGGCCGGCGCAGATGTGGCGCCAAGGGAGG